>NW_011888782.1:31807095-31809695 GCF_000151845.1 Pteropus vampyrus | reverse complement strand
ACTTCGGATGCATGCGTGTAGAGCAGCAAAACCAGGCCATTGCTTGATTTGATACAGCTTTTAAGGAACAATGAGCAGAGAGATGGCATCATATGTGTCTGGAGTTTTTTAAATGCAACATGTTTTTGGATTAATGTCCATTAAGACTTAATGGACATTAAGACTTAATGGACATTAATCCAAAAACATGTTGCATTTAAAGTCTTAATGGACATTAATCCAAAAACATGTTGCATTAAGTCTTAATGGACATTAATCCAAAAACCCATCAGGTAGCAATGCCGCTGTATGAATTAAACCTCAGGTGAATGGCTTTTAGTAGAAAAGTTCCATGACACCTGTCTCCCCAAATTATTGCATGATTGCTATGTGCCAGGCTGCTTTTACACATAATCTCATCAAGTCTTTTAAGCAGCTCTGCAAAACAGGTGTTGTCATTCTCATTTTCACAGAGAGTAAACTGAGGCTCAGAGATTAAGTAATTTACCCAAAGCTCATATCCAAACCCAAGGCTCTTAGTTTTTTAGTACCTAATCCTGTTGAGTCCAACACTGGCATTTAGCTACATCTATAATAAAAAATTCAAGAGAAGCTCTAAAATCCTTATGTGAAAAGCATCGAAAAGGGTTTTGATAACCTTTTTCCCCATTTCTGAAGTGGGGACAGTAATACTCTCTGGCTTATGAAGATGAAAAGTCATAGTGTAATTGGAAGCCCCAGCATTGGGCTTGGCACATAATGGGAGCTCTGCATATTTAGTTGCCTTTCCTGCATCTCTACACTCATCCCTCCTCCTCTCCCCCTTCTTTCTCTTCCAGCTTGAACTTTCTCACTCAACAACTCTCCTTGTTTCTCCTTTTCCCATCCCTCTCTGCCTGCCTCCCTCCACCCCAGTCTCAAGCTCAGGTCCATGTTGATGTTGAAAAGATAAAACTTAATCATGGTATAATCTTAGATTAGATTGCCTGCAGTCCAGTGGCTGCAGAAAGCCTGAAGTCTCAAGCTTAGTTGAGTGTTTGTTTTGGGAGAAAACATAAGAAAGTAAACAGAGGCCCTTGAATGAAACCCCAAGCCATAGGAGCATCCTCAGGGACGCTGACTTCTGTCAGGGAGCTTGGCCCTTCCCTTTAGGGCTGCCTATGCAGATCTAGGGGCCATTTGGTTTTGAAAAATAAAGGGCATAGTTACAGTCTTTTCCCCCTAGAGAAACCCCTTGGTTCCATCACTGATAACAGTATATCTCTATGTGTCCCTCTATTTCCACGGGTCAGATTAACATTCCTTCTCAACCCCAAATTTCTAATCTGAACAAAGTCTTCAGTTCTGCAAATGTTGACTGAATCCTTATGATGTGCTACGGCTTTTCCAGGTGCTAGGGTTACCAAGACTGGGGTCAGGAGGAAGAGATAGATGCACATTACGGACACATGATCAAATTCATAAATCACCGTGAGACTGTTGTAATAGGTTTGCAATGTGCTGTGGAAATGGGGATGAGGGACAGTCACTGGGCATCAAAGTTCCTCTGATGGAATGAAGGGAAAAGGAGAAGATGCCTCTGGGAGAAGGAAGAGAGGGTATGAGAATGCAGCTTGCCCAGATTTTAGGGCTTGTAGGTGGAAGACATGAGAAAGTTTGACTGCAGCCCAGTTATAAAGAACCTGGAAGGTTATGCAAAGGAGTTTGAATTTTATTTAATCATACTCCGTTGAGGAGGAGCTATCAAAAGTGGGTCTGTTAGTTTATTTGCTTGTTAGTTTAAGTGACTTCAAAAGGTGGGAAAAACCAAAAATTCCTTCACATTTTCAAATCGGCTGCTTTTATTTCTTTCATATTCCCTCCTAGGTCTCACTCAGCTGCTTACATGCTTTTTACAAAATGAGATCTATGTTTTTTCCTTAATATCTTTTAAACATTTTTCATGTTGCTACTCGATCTTTATAATTATCATTTTTAATGGCTGCTTAATGGTTCAATTATTATGCCATAATCTACTTAAAGAAATGGAAGAGCGAAAAGAACCAGAGTTTAAAGTCAGATGGACCTGGGTTAAGTCCTGACTCTGTGATTCATCATCTTTGTGATCTTGGACAAAATATCTAATCACTCTGAGCTTTAATTTTCTCATTTATAAAATGGGTTGATCATGTGCCTACCTCACAGGGCCATTGTGAGAATTACATCAAATTAGACGAATTGTGCATTAGGGCCTGTGGGAGGTGCTTGCTCAACGAATGGTAGCTACCCATTTATCATCTTTACTCTTTGGTTGAGCTTGATATTCTAGAAGGAAGGTAGGTGCCAATGTGGGAACTGATTAGATGCAGAGAGGAGATAGTCGGGGAGCCAGTTTGAGGACTCTAGACCTGCAGTAGCCACTACAGTAGTAGCCACTGGCACATGTGGCCATCGAGCACCTGAAGTGTGGCAAGCCAGAATTGGGATGTCAGTATAAACTATACACTAGATTTAGAAAACTTGGCATAAAACAAAATATAAAACACCTCATTAATAATTTTTGTATCGATTATATGTTGAAGTGATACTATTTCGGATATATTGTATTAAAAGATATTAAAATTATGTTCGCTTATTTTTTT
>NW_011888782.1:31793290-31806828 GCF_000151845.1 Pteropus vampyrus | reverse complement strand
CTCTCTCTGTTCTTTGATTGTTTTTTTCTTTGATCTCTTTTATTCTGAGAAAATGCATTAAAATAACAAGGATCTAGACATACTTTGCATTGCCGAGAAAAATAACAGTCTTTACTGTTGCTTTCACCCAATCTTGAAATTGTACCTCATTCATTTCACAATGAGACAAGATTACACTGCAATTAGGTTCTCCGATTTAGCCTTATACGACTTTTCTTTTTTAAGCATTAAAACAAAATGCTCAGAAGCCTATATTTTTGGAATTATCTTTGTAGACTAAACTCACTGGGTAACTTGGTCCAGGAAGTATCAGTTTCCCTAGTTGTTAAATAGGATGCAGCATAGTGACAGTGACCACCCCTGCACCACCACCCCATAGTCTTGTCACAGTTCTGCTTTTATGTGCAGGAGACCCCACTGTGTCCTGCTTTGGTACCTGCTTACAGGTCTGTTGTGGGGATTAATGAGTTAACTCCTTTCTTCCTCTTTGGATACCTGTTTCCTCTCACTCTCTCTCCCTCCCAGTTACATTCTTTTCCCCTCGTTGCTGTGGCTGGCAGCAGCAGTGGGGTCTGTTTCCATTTTGAACCTTATAAATTACCGAGGGTGCAGAAGTAACGGGAATTGTTTGGCTAGTTCTTGTTAAGCAGGAGGGGGTCGGCCTGAATTTCCTCAGTAAAGCTTTTGTGGACTTTGCAACACAAACACCTCTGCAGCCCCCCTGTGTTCAGATAAGAAACAGCCCTCCTGTCCCTCTTTGTCTGCTTGCATTTTTTTTTTCCCTTTATTGCTGTGTATTCGTTTTCTGTCCCCCTGCATCCCTCCCTGCTTTCTTGCTTGCTTGCTTTTTGCCAGCAGGGAAGGAACAGGTGTTCTCAGTCTCCACAAGGAGTTGGGGAAGCTGAAGCGTGTCATGAACAAGCAAGTTCCCTAAATCCCTACGACCGACGATTCATGCAATGTCCTAGATAAAGACATTATTTCATTTGATGAAAAGTAGAGAATTCAGACAAGTATCTGGAAAATTAAGAGGACACCAAAAGCTTGCTTTTTGGTATTGGTTTATAAACATGTTAAGGAACTTTTCCTCTAGGAATTACTGTTAAAACTCTTCACCTACATTACCTTTATTCCAGCTGTTTGTTAAGCACCCATAGGGTGCAGAGTCCTGATAGGAAATGTGTGAAAAGGCTGCTGTTGTGGTTAAAGCGCCAAGCTTTAGAGTGAGCCCAACCTGGGTTTCATTCCAGACCTACAGTTATGTGACCTGGTGCAAGTTACTTAATCTCTGGAACTCAATTTCCTCACCTGTAAGATGGGGATAAAGTTCCCCGCCTTTAGGGTTTTTATGAAAATGGAAAGAATACCTCATGCAAAGAGCTCAGCAGGAACTTGTGGTGTAGCCGGCCTGCCCTCCCCCCTCGTCCTCCCACTGGCTGTCCCAACCATCACGTCTTTTGCGGCTTTCCTTAATTTCACTGTGCTAATAACATAACCCCTTGATTTACTGTATTACCTGAAAAAGAGGAGAAGCTCTCTACACCAAGAGGAAAATATTTTAACTTGTCAGGAAAGAACCTTTGAAAAGCTTCTTTGAAAATTTTCTTTCAAATCTCTTTTAGAAAATGTCCCCGTGCTCTTTCCCAGAGCAGCAGAGGAGTCTTGGAGGTCTCCTGGTGTGGAAGACATGAGGTTAAGGGAGGGACTAAAAAATCAAGGGGCAGGAACTGTCTCCTGGAAAATGTTTGATCACCAGTGTGGGGCTGGTCCTCGACTTGGTTTGGAGGGGTGCTTGGTGGGCAGAGCAAATGTGGCAGTCCAGCATTCACCTAACAGTCAGGTGAAAAGACAGAGGTCTAAAGGAGCTTGGAGAAGGGGAAAGGTTTGGGCAAACCCCAAGCTCTTCCTAGCACAAAGAGCCCAGAAGGAAGCCTGGCCTTCATCCCCTGTCAGGAGCAATGGGGTCTGAAGGCCTGAGGACTGGCTCTTAAAACAGACTGTGCAGGTAGCCAGGACTCCAGAGACCGGTGAGCATGATGCGTCACTCAGTTGGGTAGCTTAATTACTTCCCTTGATGTTTCAGTGGTGACTGTAAGTATTTGAAAGAGTTGCTGGTTAAATAAACTGGTCCAGAAGAGTTAACATTTTGAATATATGTCACCTTCCTGGAAATTACTATTAATAATGCCACCCGTGCGTGATTCCAGACGATGCATCCACTATCTGTATCGTCAGCACGTTGCCTTCAGTGTTATCCGAAGCTCATTCTGATGCCTCCTTGCCAAACAAGGATGTTGACACACCTGCCTTATTGGCCTAGTGTTCTCTAGTACAGCAGTAAAAAGCAAGCCTTGGTTTAGGCTGTGACAGAAGTGTGTGTTAGAGGATATACTTGCCTCTCTGGGATTTTGATGAATCTTAACTGTAGCTTAAGAGAGTCATAAATAATACTGTGGGAGGGGAGGAGTAAAAGTTCTAGTAAGAGGGTGGCTGATCGCTGAGATGTGTCTCAGGTGCCTAGAGGTGCAGTGCAGTCTGCAGCCCCTAAGGAAAGCCATTCTGGGGTGGAGAAGCAACACAGACAATCGTCAATAGGACATATTTGGTAGAGATGGAAAACACCGGAATTCCAGCACCCTGGGCAGAGAGAAGGTGAGGGGCTTAGCCGGTGTGTGACTTTTGTCTGTGTTTGTGGGACTAGAGATTACAGACAAGCCGAGGAGGGTAAATTAAGTCTAAAAATAAAAGGGGGTACACAGGGACATAGGCATAGGGTTGGGGAGAATTGAAGCCCTAGAGTATTGATGAGTCTGAGAAATTAGGACTCATTAATTAGTAACATCTCCTAACGAGGGCTTCAGCATGCATCGTAAGGATGGCAGCACTGTCCACAACAGTCTGTACCAGCGTCATGGCATTCCATATGCCTCTTGCAAACTAATGGTAATGATAACTTTATTCTTTCAAGCATCTGTGCTAGGTTTTTACTGCCCGAGCCCTGGATGTGGCTGCAGGTCCCAGCCTCTCTGTATCCCAGGCTTCCCTGTCCTTGCTGCTCGTTGGTGCACCGGGCTCCAACATTCTACCATCTGGCATTCTTACCATCGTAAAATCACCTTCTAGCTCGGAGTGGGGGTGGGTAACTTAGAAGAAGCTTCTTTTAGATGAGAAATGGCATGAGAGTGTTCTTTGGTCTTCCAACAGCATGGCCAGGTCACTTTGCGTGTTGCCAGAATGTGTGATGGAAGCAGGGGGTGCAGGGACAAAGCCAGGCTCTGTGGCCACCACGGGGGCATCCCAGGCCTTCTCACCACAGCTGTTCTCTCTCTCTCTTTCTCACAATAGAGTGTTGCAGAGGATCACAGAATCTCTTTGAGTGACTCTAGTGGCATATGGGACGTTGGCTTCGGACCCTTGGTAACACACCTTGCTGCGTGGGATGATGATGACTCAGAGAAGAAAGAGGCCTGAGGTTACACTCACCTACCTCCTCTTAGCCACAGCAGGCTGTTTTGCTAACCTGAGTGAGTGCTGTCCTTTCTTTTTTCAGCCTGCCCTTCTTGGAAGAACACTGTGCCCCTAATGGGAGCAATGTGCATCTGCAATAACCTTTTCAAAAGCCCTTTCTCTTTTGGGATTTCAAAGAACACTTCATTCCCATTGGCCTTTAGGGACACACTCAATAATACAAGAGGAGAAATGATCTCGACAACATTGTATTGGTTTTATTTGGGTACTTTAATCCTTTCCATTATATATCAGAGGAGGAGGAGAAGGAATACTAATAACTGCCTTTTACTGGTAACTTAGGTGAGATTATGGCAGGAAGTTCACGTCGTTTATAAACTTCATATCAACTCTATGAGACAAGTATTATTAGCTCCATTTTACAGATAAGAAGTTGAGACTCAAGAAGGCTAAAGTCACATGGCTTGGAAGCGGTGGCACTGAGATTCAGACTCAGGTGTATCCAGCTCCTAAGCCTAAGCTCTTGCCTTTATACCGCACTGCCATTCCAGCGTACTCTCTGGGGACAAGGGCAGCTCGGGGAATGGACCTAAGGACAGAGTTCTTCAGGGAAAGATCACCTCTGGGCTACTCAGCTCTGAAAGGCTGAGTGCTGTGTTTCTAAAAAAAAGTCGTGCTAGTTTCTTGGGGGTGTCACTTCATTGCCGCATCCTTGTTCTTCCTCCAGATGAGCTCCCTCAGGTCACTGTCCAGCCTTCTTCCACGGTCCAGAAGCTTGGAGGAACGGTGATCCTGGGCTGCGTGGTGGAGCCCCCGGGCATGAATACCACCTGGCGCCTGAATGGGAAGGAACTGAATGGTTCAGATGATGCTTTGGGCGTCCTCGTCACCCATGGGACCCTCGTCATCACTGCCCTCAACAACCGCACTGTGGGACGGTACCAGTGTGTGGCCCGGATGCCCGCAGGGGCCGTGGCCAGCGTGCCAGCCACTGTGACACTAGCCAGTGAGTGCCGCTCTTTTGCCCCTCTGCCGCGGTACAGTCTCTGTTCCTGTCTTTATTCTCCCCCTACCCCTCACCATTCATACCCCTTCTCATTAGTGTTACCATAAAAGAGGTTTTCACCATTGAAATTCTAAACCAGAGTGTGGTAGCTGCCTGACAGTCCCCAGTGGCGGGGGACCATGTGCCCTCGTGGAGCGTCTGCGGTGAGTGGGAACGAGGGGAGCTCGCTGTGGTGGGACTGTTTCTGTGGGCCCCACAGCTGGGCCGCGCCACGCCTTTCTACACGGTCACTCTGTGGTTTTAGGTGTGGTCGCGCCAATGGCTCGGTGTCCCCTCCATCCCGCACTCTCTGTCCTCACCGTGGTTGCAGTCAGAGCATTTACGGGGCTATGTGTGGTCTGAACAGAGCCTGCCCATCCCACACGGGGCCTCCTGCCTCTCTGTGAGGGGCAAGCGTATTCCAAATGCCTGGGATATAAACAGTAGACACAATGAAAGAGAAACTGTGACTAAGTGCTAAAGAGAGGAGAAAGAGGACGAGATTAGGTGACAGTTTGGCCCAAGGAGGCTGCCAGAAGAAGACTCCATACTACTCGTTGACTTGCCACTTGGGTCTGCCGTGGTGCTCAGGCACGACACACATTATCTGATTTTATGCTCATTCTACATATGAGAAATGAGACCTGCCTGATTAAATAAACTTCTGAAGGCTGGAGAGCACCCCCAAGACCCATTCTTACGGACTGAGTCTGTAGCTGGGAAACATTAAGACTTATCTCCCCTTCACTGGAGCCTGAAGTGTGGGGAATAAAGAAGCTTGTTGAGACTTTACTAGTGTTTGGATTTAAACTATGAGGAGATCTCCTGAGCTTGTTCTCCTGTGACTTAGCAGTACCCCTTTCTCCCTGAGAGCCCTGCTTTGGGTTTCCATGTCACCACCACCATCACTCTTTTAGGTGATATGATTTCTAGGACGTTGGCAGCCCTTAGGTTATGGGTCATGCCTAAGGCAGCAAATTTCTGAAATGCTCCTCTTTCACAGTCAGCTGGGGTCCCTGGCTGTGTGAGACGTGAGTCCTGGGAGGAAAGTGGTGAAAGATGGGGAAGCAGAAAAGCAGGGGAGAAAAGACCTTTCTCTGCCCTCTGGATTCCCAAATGGACGTCACTCAATGGGAGATTAGAGACCAGAATAGAGGCTACTGACAATATTCCTGTTTTCGTGGGAAACAGTGAAGCAGCCCTGCCCTTTTCATAAAGAAAGGGGAAGCGGGATGGGTCCCCAGGAATCTCCCCGGGGGGCCAGGCAGAGCTGGGATGCCTCTTAGAGCCCCACCCCCGCCCACGAGAGGCACTTTCCTTTGTGGCAGAAGGAGTTCCCATTGAATCTGAGTGGGGGGCCTCTGGGGTACAGGCCCTGGGCCGCCAGCTGGCCCTTCCCCGCCCCACCCCAGCTGTGCTCGTAGGCGGGAGAAGGATGCTAGGGGACTTGGATGAGGAGGGCTCAGCTCATACTAAGGGCTGAGGACAGAGCTATACTTCCTACCATCATACTTCTCTTATATTTTTTAATTACAATTTAAATTACATTATAGAAAGTTTAGAATATATAGAAAATAATGTCTCTCCTAAGCCTGCTAGCATCACACACTTGCCGTTATCATTTTGGAGTATACCCTTCCAGGCTTTATCCGTACCCGTATTTCTACTGTTGTAATGATACTACTGAATGTAGTTTCTACCCTCATTCTCTCCCCCTTGACATGGTACGATAAGCCATTTCCATTGGTCATATGACCATATTTACTTTTTTACTGAGCATAAACTGCATCCAGTAGAGCCCACAAAGTACGTTGTTAAGTGAACAACCTGCTGGTTTTTCGTATGTGTACATGGTGTGACCATCATGCTGCAGGTTTCCTCCTGCCCCTTCCTAGTTAATCTACCCCCACCAGAGCAGGCTCATCCTTGCTAAAGTCCCTAAAACATCCCTAAAACGTCCCTGAGCGTCTCTGCCATAACGTACTGGACCCTTTCCTATTGCTGGTTAATTAAGTTGCTTTCAGTTGTTCATTATTACAAATAAGGTATGCTTTTTAGCAACATTTGTGCCTTTAAAAGGTATCGCTGCTTATCTAGGAGGGAGAGTTCATCTGCAAATGGTCAGCACGTGTCTGTGAAAGCTCAAAAAGCTCCATAACCATTCAGTTGGTCTAATTAGAAGCCAGACTGAACCTTTTATTGTTTGGAGGAAGGGAGAGTTGGAGAGGAGAAGATTTATCTTGGATCCCACCTCCTAATTCAAGGTGTATCTGTATGAGGAGAGACAATTTATAGCTTTATTTTTAAAAAATTCCTGGCCACTTCTTTCTCTGGTGCTTGAAGGGATCTGCAGTTGGCAGTGAGGACAAAGAGAAAGGTTTGGTTGCAAACCAAGAAGGCACCGTGAGAGAAGAAGGGGCTTGTACAGGAGCCAACTGAGTCTTGTTTGAAAGCCAAGAACTATTGGCGTGTCATTTAGACATGAATCAGAAGTGAAATGTTTGGGCCTGACTAGGCCGGAGAAGTTCTGGAAATCGAGAGAACAGGCTTGGAGGGGGTTGTGTCATGGGGACCGGGGAGTTTGTGGAGTGGAACTGCAGCCTCCCAAACTTGGAGGAGGCAGAGGGAAGGCGGGAGAGACTGGAAAAAGGGGTGCTGTCTTTGGGTTAATGCCATGGGGGATTTGGCCCAGACTCAGCAGTTAGATTAAGTTTCCGAAAGCACATTCCTGAGCAGAATGGGGGCTGTGTTTTGCTGGTTGGCTGGTGTATGAGGGAGGCCGAGTGGTAGAAGGCATTACTAAAGGCACGGTCTGCATTTAGAGGCATGGCTGGGCACAGCGTGCTGGTGTGCACGCACACACACCCACACTCAGCACTTGAGACTTCCTTTTCCTCTGGCCTCTTCTGCATGCGTTCAGACGTTCATCCTCAGACAAAGCAGTTGCTGTGTGGCCTACCTGGCAAGACTCTGCCTCCCGCATCTTCGTGAACTGGAGAACGCCAGGAGCTTTCAATGATGGGGGCTAGGACCTGGCTTGAGGATTTGAGGTGTGGAGGAGGCCTCTAGCGGAACTTTCCTGGTTCAGACCTCTTTTACTCTGATGCTAGGGGTGAGGGTTGCACTTGGACTTCACCCCTACCTGGTGACATCAGCTTCCGATCTTCAGGTAAAATGGAACCACCTGAAGAGTCTCATTTGTACACCCCTACCCTCTACTCCAGGTTGTCCTGGCCATTTGGGTTATGGCTGTCATGCTCTGTGGAGGTGCCCATCCCATTCTCCCCTGTGGAGAATTTTTTCCTATTGAGCCTAAACTTTATTTGTGGTCAATCTCTCTTGCTGCTGATGCCTCACTTCAGACCACCTTGTGTAATTCTTGCTTTTTAAAATGCTTTTGACTTTAATCTCCTTTATTCTTCTTACCTTTCTTTTCACAAGCTTTAAACCAGGAGGCAACCACTTGACATGGCTCAAATGTTCCCACTCTGTGCACCTGAACCAACAGCAGATCTTGCCAATGAACACCATATTCCTTCTCCTTAGACCCCGAGTCAGTCTTAGAATTGTTCTCACATGGCATAGGAAGTAACCACAACCAGTTCACCAGAGCAGGCATACAACGTGAAAGCTGTTTTCTATCCCTTACCTCTAATAATCTACCATCCAAATAATTATTCGTACATAATTCTCATTAACTATTTTCTATTTTTTTAATTCCTTAATTCTCCCAATTATCCTATCATCCCTAGGTCCCAGCCAAGATTGGAAGTAAAATAGGTGGTAACTGGGTAATAATTTTATATCTGGGAATTTTAGCTGATGTGGTGTTTTAAACTGATGCTGGTTTGAGAGCGGAGCTTTTACCCTTACGTAAGGCATTTAAGCACTAAGAGCAGGCACATACTCCTAAATTATCCTCTCTGGCATTGGGGATCAGAAGGCAAGGCAGCCGACAGGATAGGAAGGAGTTTCGCTTTGGCAGCTGCCTCCCTGACTCTGACTTTGAGAAAAGGTCAGAAGGGGACAGGGGCCCTTCGTTACCTAAATTTAACCCATGAATTAAGTGAAGAGACAAGTTAGTGTAATGGAAAAAAGTGAAAAACTGGAACAAAGACCCAAAGTTTGTTTTAACTCTGCTACTTTAAAAGTTAACGTGAGTTTGGGCAAGTCACTTAATATCTCTGTGAAATAACTGTGAAATGAGCACAGTAATAATTGCATTATCAGTGTCATGGGCTTTTTGAGGATCAAATGAGAAAATATATGATAGTAATATTTCGAAGCCATCTATCAATTCCAGGCTTTATTTATTCACCCATTTGGTCAATAAACACTTGTAGAACATTTTCTTGCAGGAGTCTCTAGGTCCTCTGTCCAGCCCAACTCCATTCTGGGAGCAGCCCCTAGGAAGGTAAAGTTTCCAATCATAGCCAGAGCCAAGAGAGAAGACTGGCTGTTAGGAAGAGAAAACTAACCCATTTCTTGTGAATTTCTTAGCTCCTGTATACACCTATTCTCTAACTCAGAGTCTCCCAGCTGCCTTTCAGAGCAGCCCAAAGCATCACAATTAGCTCCTGTATACACCTATTCTCTAACTCAGAGTCTCCCAGCTGCCTTTCAGAGCAGCCCAAAGCATCACTGTATTGTCATCACTGTAATGCACGGAGCTATCCATTTATGCCTCTGTTGGTTCACTGCTGCTCATTCTTCCAGCCAGTCACTGGTTTGCGCAAGCAGGCCGGGATGACCCTGGTTCTTACCACAATGAACTCCACAAACAGAAGCCATGTTTCTTTTTGCTCAGCTCCCCCTAACTCTGATTCCCATCAGACACTTCCTTAAGGTCTTCTAGGCTCTGACCCTGAACTACAACAGGCCATTAAGGACCACTATAGGCATCTCTTTCTTAAACTATTTCTAGCTTCTTCTATCCCTGTTTTAGTAAAGGTTTTCCAGAAAAGCAAAACAAACACACACACACACACACACACACACACACACACACACACACACACACACACACACGGAGAGGAAGAGAAAGAAAAAGGAAAAAAGATGAGGGGGAAGGGAGAGATGGAGGGAGAGATCGATCGACTTTAAAGAATTGGCTCCCGTGATTGTGGAGGCTGGTAAGTCCACAGTCCTTAGGGAAGCCAAGCAAGCTGGAGAGTCATGTATCCCACTTAGGAAATAGCAAACCATCCATTCTCCACCAAGTTCAATATTTGGATGTTTTAGAGATTGGTGTCCTGAGAATTGGGAAGTGTTTAGAATTCCCAGCAGCACAGAGAGACCTAGTCCCTGCTATTGAAAGTCTCATAGTCCAATGGAGAAGATGGACCGAAGTAACACGTTAGGCATGAAGCAAGCGAGGACCATGAGTTGCTTCACAGAGATGAAAACAGATTTTAGTGAGAGTGAAAGCTAACAGTGAGTTCAGACGAACAGTGATTCAGTTTGGGGGACTGAGGAAGACTCAGAGTTGAGCCTTGAAGAATGTGTGGGGGATAACCTTTATCTCTAATATTTTGAAACCTCACATACCTTCCTCAGACCTTCAACAACTAAATTCGGCTCTCAGCATTGTATACTTAGACCTAAGTGTAGTGTAGTTTCTGAGATGGTGCAGATACTACTATAGTGAGTTTAATTTTTAATGAGGTATTTCTTTGGTGAGTTCAGTCAAATCCTGAATCTAGCCACCAGGTGATTATGTCTCTCTTGCTACTCATCCTGTTTCTCACTTCCCCCACCTTGTTCCTCACTGTTTCTCATCTCTTCCCTTTGGGAATTATATTTTATGATTAAGAAAGGACACCTTAGAGTGTTTTTTCCAACACCAACTCTCTCCCTCAGTCTAGTTCAGTCAGCCAGTGACTCCTTGACAAAACAGGAAGGAACCATTTATTCTAAATTGGAAAAACATTTGTTGTCAGCTTGGATATCTCAGGGAATCCTGTGCAAGCCTTTTGCTTTGCGATGGTGGGAAGAAGTGTTGGGGGAAGAAGGAAAACACAGGTGGCTTCCTGAGCTGCTCCAGAAGGGGAAGGGAGTCTGCAGCTGAAAACTGGGGCTGGAGATGCCAGGCGGAGTGGGAGTCTACTTTGCCGGGAGAGACAGACAGTTCCATATGAGGGTAGTTGAAAAAAACTAGCTTTAGCTTAAAATTTAGCTGCTTTGCATCATAAGTTTTGTATGTTTTACTTTGCCAGTTGGACAAGAAAATTATTGAGAGCTCAAACCCAAAAGGTGCTAAACAGCTTAAAATCTAAATAGGAAATGACTAAGGAATACCTTGTAGCTTTAGGCCAAAGTCACATTAACCCTTTCTGTTTTCCACTGGATACAAGCAGAAATTAACAGCTCACGAGAATTTCCCCCGATATTCTCGTGAAATTTTCAGATGACACTGGCAATGCTAATCTCATCATACCTAGAGCGAGGGCCCAGACAAATGCATGGTGTAAGCTCTGCTCAGGGTATCTGAGCAGCAGGTGTCTGCCCTAAACATCCAGGGTTCCAATTCTCTATATAGTAATGGTCAGTATTTACCAAAGGATGACCTCAGGTCCATGGTGCATCTTCTACCAAGTACACGCTTAGAACTCTTAATGCACCCCACTCTTTTTTCTCCTTAATATATTCTTTGTGCACAGAACCATAAGTTAAATAAAATCCTAGGTCCATTTTCTAAGGTAAAGGGAGGACCACCTAGTATGTTGAACAATTATAGATTCAGTACACCAGAGCACTTCGAGAAGCCTTCTGCACAAGAAGATGAGAGAAGGATTATAGCAGTGCCCCCTTATCAGAGATTTTGCTTTCCATGGATTTAGTTACCCACAGTCAATTGCAGTCCAAAAATATTAAATGGAAAAATTCTAGAAGTAAACAGTTTGTAAGTTTTAAGTTGCACGCTGTTCTGAGTAGTGTGATGAAATCGCATGCCATCCCACTCTGCCCCGCCCTCAACATGAATCATCCGTTTGTCCAGTGTATCTACACTGTTAGCTACTTAGTAGCCATCTCAGTTGTCAGATCGACTGTCGCGGTATCGCAGCGCTTGTGCTCAAGTAACCTTTATGTTACCTAATAATGCCACATTCATATAGCGTTTATTACAGCATATTGTTATAATCATTCTATTTTATTGTTAGTTATTACTGTTAATCTCTTATTGTGCCTCATGTATAAATTCAGCTTTCATAAATATGTATGTTCAGGCACGCGCCACTTAGCGACAGGGCTGCGGTCTGAGAAATGTGTTGTTAGGTGGTTTCATTGTTGTTCGAACATCAGAGTGCACTTATACAAATCTAAATGATGTAGCCTACTACACACCTAGGCTATGTGGTATAGCTTATTGCTCCTAGGCTACAAGCCTGTACCGCATGTTACTGTACAAAATGACATGAGATTAAGTCAAGCACAAGCGAAAATAATGCAATCAAGACATGTATGAAGTTGCTGCTGGCGTAATACAGCATACTGTTTATAGGAAACTTTTTAATTAATAGAAAAGAGTATACTCTAACATAATAAAAAGTATAGTAAATACATAAACCAGTAATAGTCATCTATTATCATTATCAAGTATTATGTACTGTACATAATTGTATGTGCTATATGTCTATACACCTGGCAGCACAGGTTTGTGTACACCAGCATCACCACAAACACAGACTCTGTTGTGCTGTGACATGACAGCTACAGTGTTGCTAGGAGACAGGAATTTTTCAGCTCCATTATAATCTTGTGGGACCTCATCACATATGCAATCCATCGTTGACTGAAACGTCATTACGCGGTACATGACTGCATAGGAAAAAACATCGTATAGATACAGTTTGGTACCATCTATCATTTCAGGCATCCACTTGGGGCTAGGTTATTGGAACGTGTCCCCCATGGATAAGGGGGGACTACCATAATTAGTTTGCTTGAAATCACTGGAATCCTTTAAAGAACATGATGTAAGATGATTCCTTTAAAATTAAAAAAGAAAAGAGCAAATGAGTCTCTTAAACCACGCCCCCCCCTTTTTTCTGTGTGTGGAGAAGTTTAGAGATTTCTACTTTAACTTTGTTTTTAGACTTTAAACCATTTTTGACATCTGGTCAAAACTATAGAACAGTGACTCTTTCCTGTTCAGATGTTCACATTTATGATAAAAGACTGTCTCTTAATAGTGAGGAAAAAAATGTAAGCAAAAGAAAAAACTTGCAGAGGAAAAAAACAGCACTTTTTTCCTATTGGGAAAATAGTGTTAAATTTTGAGAGACTATGCTTCTCTTCTACTCAAAAACATTTGAAGACTCCAAGAATCACAGAATAAGACTCAAGTCATAGCATGATAAACTTAAGCCCATCTCTGAGCCCCACCTCCCACTCTAGACCCAGCAAACTTTGCTGTTTTCTCAGTTCATTGAACAATCTCCCCTTGTTTTTGGAATGGTCCTTCATCTGCCTGTAGCATCTTTTTATGACCTTCCCCAGAAAGTTCCCAACTCCCTTGGGTTAATGACTTTCTTCTCAGTGTTCAAGACTCAGGTATCTTCTCCTCTAGGAATCTTTTCTCGACCCCCTCAACTTCCCAAGTGTCTGGAGTAGGGTCTGGTCTTCAGCTTCCATGCCATCCTGGGTTTGTTACGATAGCCCTCGATAGCCCTCTCCTGCTGTGGTTTCATTGCCTGGAGGGCAAGAATGTTGCCATTCATCGCTACACTGCTCTGTCCAGGGCCTGGCACACAATAGGCCTTCAATGAATGTCCGAAAAGAGGAAGACTCCAGATAAAATGTGTGTGAAGCCTGAAAGATCAAAAAGGGCATGCAGAAGGTGAACAAAGTTTTCTTCACCAAGCCTGATACTTTAAAAGTTTTAATGAAGTAAATAAGAAAGGACGAAGAAAGAGCTCAGGACATAAACAGGTTAAAGATACGAAGAGATTCAGGAAGGGTTTAGAAAAACTGATGGATGTGAGAAGCATAAAAGGCTCCTTAAAAGAAACTGAGATGTTCAGAG
>NW_011888782.1:31767534-31793240 GCF_000151845.1 Pteropus vampyrus | reverse complement strand
CCTTCATCTGCCTGTAGCATCTTTTTATGACCTTCCCCAGAAAGTTCCCAACTCCCTTGGGTTAATGACTTTCTTCTCAGTTTTCAAGACTCAGGTATCTTCTCCTCTAGGAATCTTTTCTCGACCCCCTCAACTTCCCAAGTGTCTGGAGTAGGGTCTGGTCTTCAGCTTCCATGCCATCCTGGATTTGTTACGATAGCCCTCGATAGCCCTCTCCTGCTGTGGTTTCATTGCCTGGAGGGCAAGAATGTTGCCATTCATCGCTACACTGCTCTGTACAGGGCCTGGCACACAATAGGCCTTCAATGAATGTCCGAAAAGAGGAAGACTCCAGATAAAATGTGTGTGAAGCCTGAAAGATCTAAAAGGGCATGCAGAAGGTGAACAAAGTTTTCTTCACCAAGCCTGATACTTTAAAAGTTTTAATGAAGTAAATAAGAAAGGACGAAGAAAGAGCTCAGGACATAAACAGGTTAAAGATACGAAGAGATTCAGGAAGGGTTTAGAAAAACTGATGGATGTGAGAAGCATAAAAGGCTCCTTAAAAGAAACTGAGATGTTCAGAGAAAGCTTTGGAACCTTTGGAACCTTTGGAAGGAGATGCCAGTAAATGTGGCTCCATGTCCTAACAGACACCTCAGGGGGGACACTGTCAGAGACGGTGGGTGGATGGCATCGGTAGCCACCACTGCTTTAAGAATACATAGTTCCCACTTGTGTGAGCAAAAAAGTGGGAATCCCTGTGGGCCCACTGGCCTTGGGATGGTGCCCTGCCTCTCCCAATTCAGTTTTTAAGGGCGTGCCGAAGTACTCATCTCCATTCTTCCTCTGAGCGCCTTGGCCTCCCTTTTCTCTCCTCTCTCTCTTCCTGTACAAGCTGCCTGGCTGCCAGAGATTGTGCCAGGATCCAGCTCTGGCTCTGATGAGTCCAGACCACCAGGATTCACATTAATTTTCCCATTGCTAAAGTTTATAGTTTATATTGGGTTGATCAGAAAAATATGTGTGATGTGGGTTGCTGGCAAGTAACTCTTTTTTTTCCTTCTTTCTTTCTTCAGTGTATTTTTTCAAACCATTTCATTCCTTCATCTGGTCCAAAAGCAACTCCTCAGTTCTGCTAATCAGCCCTACCTCATAGCAGTACTGAAGTCAGATAAACGAGATGGTCTACAGACATCTTCTCTGGTCATCTGGCTGCCAGACTCAGTGGAGACATGGCTCCCATCCTTGATTGGTCTTCAAGGATTAATCACACTTCTCATTTTCTTCTTATGTCTTTTTTTTTTTTAATATCTTAATTGGTTCAAGCCAAGAAATTCCTGAAGCACAAGGCCACTTTATAGCGATTTACTGACATTGCAAAATAGGTTATTTTTATTTTTCCTCCTTTTTCCTCTCACACTCCTCTCTTCATGCCCTGTCTCCTCTCCTGCCCACCTCTTGTCATGACTTTGATCTTTTGCCCGCATCTCCCTGGCTATTTAATCTCTTCTCATCCTCAGCTTTCTACCACTTCTCAAATTTTGGTACAAATCCTACCTTAACTCAAAGGAAAAGAAAGAAACACAAGATTTAACAAGTAATGTGTTTGGCATCTGCGAAAGTTTTTTTCCCCATGGAAACTTTTTTATTATTATTATTGAAATAAAAGAGAGTGTGCCTTGTTTTCATCAGAAAGTATGTTTGAGAAATTTTATGTCATGTTTCCATGGCTGTCAGGAGAGAGTTTTGGAGCCAAAATTACTTGTGCAATTGAACAGGCAGAAAAAAATCCCAAAGAGAGCAAACATATTTACCCACTCTCCCTGCCTGCGAAGGAAGGAGCAGTACTCACTCTGCCAACTCCCTTTCTACATTTCTCTGGAGATCGAAGTGACCTGACATAGGGTGGAATGCTGGTGGAGATGGTAGGGACTATGTTTGAGGACTCTTCTGAATTGTTATGTGCTGTTTTTATCTGTCTTGTCTATTAGTCTAAAGCGCCTGGTGATTAGGATCAATGTCTTTGTCTTCTTGGTATCTTCTGCAATGCCTGGCATAATAGAGTATTCTTCAGCTACTAGCTGGCTGAATGAATGAATCAGTGCTACCTGGAGGGATGGTATAGTGCTGAACGCTGACTACAGAATATCTTGATTTTGCCCAGTTTTGTGGGCTACAGTTGGGTTTGGTTTCAGTGATCTGTGTGCCAGGGCTACAGTCTGGCAAAAGGCTTACTCACTACCCAGACTGAGCGGTTTCTGAGATGCTTGCACATCCCACAGCAAACCCCATCCACTCACCAGGCGCCAGGGGTTCTGACCTAATGAAAGCACCATAAAGTTCCAGACTTCATTCCACTTCTGTAATTGATTCGCTTGCAGAGCACTTTATTTCAGAGGACTAATCTCGAGGTCATGCCAAGCCATGGTTCCTCAGGTGATTTTGTGGTGGAGAGCAGTGTGGTGATTCTCTGCCCATTGGTGAAGCAGTATGGGGCAAAGGAGAACCTCTGCACTGCAAGAGGCCACATAGGTCGGCAGTGCCAAGGACGCTTCACCTTCTCTGGCTCCAAGTCCATCTGTAGTGAGCCACGGGCTCTGCCAGAAAAGGTTCTTAGGAACTTTGCTCCCCTTGTACCTCTGCCATCTTTCAAAAAGGAACTAAGATGCAGGGAAGGGCTACGGGATCAACATGCCACTGAGGAGTGCTCCATTAGAGCAAAGTCTTTCTGTCCTTTGTAACATTAGCCATAGATGCAGCAAGCCACCAGAAGGACAAGTTGAGACCTGGATGCCATGAGAGGTAGTGAGTAGAATTATCAATCAGCCCAGAAACCTGCTGATGGCAGTGAGGCTACTGAGCCATCCCGGCAGTATTGCCAAGGGAGCCCACTACTGTGTCCCCACAATTTGGTGGATCCCATCCAGACCTCAGCAGGTGAGTGCAGACTTGTCTTGTGATTCCTGAGAACAGACAGGAGGGGAGGACAGGATGGTCTATATGTGAGAAATGCCTGGATGGGTAGAAAGCCAGTTTTTTTTTAAGCATTCAGCTGAGCTCATGGAGATGGGGATGTGGTAACTCAATGCAGTCTCCAGCCAAACGTGCTGTCTTACTTAAACACAATTAAACTTTGATTTACAGCCTAAGTGAGGACTCAAGAGAAGAGGTTGGAATGAGAAATCGCCTTGAATGTGATTAAATTTATAGATTACACTGGGGGCATTCTGCTAAAGTACAATGCACCCTGTAACTGGATGTGTAAATTCTATGAAAATCGGGGGAATGGGCCTATAATTAAGATTTCACAATCTTACGTTAAGAGAATGCATAAACATACACCAAAGTTTGTAATTTAGTTCATAGCTCTACTGAGCCTTTTATTAAATAAAGAAAGTTTTGAGGCTAGAAGGTGGTAAGAAATTCAAAAGGGGCTCAAGAGAAAACTTACCAATTTGTAGTGTTGCATGTGATCTTGGTGATGGCAGCAACACTCACATGCTTCTAAATGTCTTTTACTTGCCTTTTTCCCCACCTGGCCAAGAAGGTAGGTGCCTGATGGATCTTATAAATGTGAAGAAGAAACATAGAATACATCACATGATTTGCGTCTGAACAAATCCCTGTATACTATGTATCCAAGGTCCTATGGAAATGATATATCAAAAGATATGTGTTCCCTTAAGAAATTGAGCCGGGTTCTGTTTTGATCCTGAACTATTATGAGCTTTCTTAGGAAGCACAAAGTACTTTGAGAAGGAATGTCAGTAAACTCCAAGATGGTGCCAGTGAGCAGGGCTTTTGACCCTGCTGAGAATCAAGAGCGATCCTATTGGGATTTGATTAGTAGAGACAAGTTAATAAAATAACTGGAAGAATACACAAAGAGAGGGTATAAGAGGGGTCTGAGAGAAGGTAAGAGGATTAAAGCTGCAAAAACATTCTGCTAATGGATTTCTCAAACACACCAGCCAACAGGCCAGGGCAGGTGTCCTGTCAAACCATTTCCCCATGAAACTTGATCCATCATTCTACATCGAGGCCTGCTAACCCCATTTGTAACTGAAAGGCCCGCCCCTGATTCCCACTGAGGCTCCCTGAGCAGCCCAGGAACTGGCCAGGAAACCGCCTTTGCAGACAGAGAGGCCTGGGAACAGGCTGGTTTCCTTCACATGCAGCCAACTGAATCTCTCTGCATCTGCCTCTCCTGATGGCGGATGAGGCTGTTATTGATCATGAAGTCTCCACCCCTCCCTGGCCTCCTTCCTGCCTAAAAACAGTAGAAAAGGAGGTACTCTGATTTTCAAATCACTTCATTACTCTGCCTTTGATCCCTTAGTGAAACTCAACTTTTGCTCCAGCAGCCAAATTGGGAGTATTTGTCTAGTGAAGCAAAAGCTAAGGCTTAAGCTTAGGCGACACAAGGAGGGGACAGGGCCAAGGACCAAACTGCTAATTATTTGTTTTGAAGCCAGGAAGGCTCGCCTGCCAGTCGGCCCTTATGGGGAGCCGGGTGCCCAGCTGGGGTGTCCTTGGTCCTGCCTGCATGGGCTGTTGTGCACATGTTGGCATCACAACAGAGGAGAGGGACTGTCTGGCCACATGGCTGACCGGTGCCCAGCTTTGTGCCTCCTCTACTGCACAGCCTTCTGTGTCTAGCCCAACAGTTGTCAGTGCAGAAGGAGCCGTGAAGGGCTTATGGGGGCACGATGTTTCTAGTATTGGGTGGGTAAGGTGGGTGCCTGGAGGAGTGCATGCTCCCTGCCTGGATAAGCTGTCAGTTACTACAGGGCAGGAGCCCAGGGCCGTTAAGATAGAGATGGCATTCTGATGCTAAAGTCCTTCTGGTTGCTCATATCGCTCTTGCAAAATGTTCTGTTAGGTTTAAATGTATTCTTGCTCGAGGCAAATTTCCTTGGAATGAGGCAAAGAAAAGGGGGAGGATGGAAAAAAAAACCCTCATGGTAGTGTACTTTTAGATTCATTGGACCATCGAAAAGAGTGCTTCTCAGTGATGGAGGAATTTTCCAGATGCCCTTGAGCTTTGCGCTGAGCCTCCTGACTTGGCAGGTACAGTGTGCACTGTGCTGAGGGGATTAAAGCCTTTGTGATGTTTAAGTGAATTGCTTTTGAAAGCAGGTAGCAATATTTAGCTACATGTTGAGCACAGGCAATCCACCCTTTCCCACAGTCCATATCTTCCTTCTGAGAGAAAATGCATGTAATGATTTGGCTGAGAGGCTCCGCCAGGACCGGGCTGTGTAATTTGTGGGGCCCAGTGCAAAATGAAAATGCAGGGTTTAAATGTTAAGAATTTCAGGATGGTGACAACAAAGCATGAAACCAAGCAATGGCCCCTTCCAAGCAAGGGGCCCTGTGCAGCTGCACAGGTTGCACACCCATGAAGCTGGTCTTGGTCTCAGCCTTCCAAACTATTCATTCAACAGGATTTAGAAAGCATTTGCTATATCCTGAATACCAGGCAGTGGGGCTTGGGTTGGGGGTATGGAGTGCAAAATTAATAGGCTGCCTATTAGAAATTTTTATCATTTAGTTAGGGTCAGATATCACACACGCAAAATTAATGACAAGAAAATTCTTTAAAAGCCCATTAGGCCCTACGGTCACCCAAAGGAATCCATGAGAGATCTCACATTGACCCACAGGCACCACTTGGTCATCCTGGAAAGTGAAATGGGGCAATAAAAATGAATTGGTAATCAATCCGTCATTTTTGCCAGACCACTCCATGAACAGCATGTATTTCTTACTCCACATTTATTAAACCTATTTTACCTTTTTCCTATGACTCTGAAAGTAACATTCTCAAAACATTCTATTTTCAAAATAGCCACACTTAGATAAAAGGTTTGAAGAAAATGTATTGTGCTAGGCCCTTATCCTTGAGGTCATGATGTAGACCAAACTCAACTAGGAAATTTGAGTTAGCAGGCAACATAACTGGGCATCTTGTACCTGACTGAGAGGCCCAGCTCCAAGACATTCATTCAGTCATTCAACATTTACTGAGCCTTTACTTGGGCCAGGCCCTGGGTAAGGTTTAGAAAACATAGATATGAAGGAGATTTGGTCCCTTCCCCTAAAAAGTTCACAGTCTGATACCGCAATCAAAGGGACAATGATCCTTTCATAGAAACAAAAGGGCTCTTCTGCTTGGCTTGACTGAGAGCTTCTGGAAAGTCCATTAAGTGAGAACCTCATGACCTCACTGAGTGCCTCCTTCACCAGGCTCTCCTTTGGTGACAGTAGTTTGTTTTTGGTAATCATCTCTCCTGTGATAAACCTGACTTCCCTCGCCCCATCCCTGCTCTTGTTGCCTTCTCTGGGTCTCCAGTGGAAATAACACAGGCAGGTGGGGGCTTGTAGTGGAATCACAAGCTCTGATGGTATCAGTTCTCAGTTGCTGAGCAAAATTTGATGCAGTCAGCATTCAGTGAGATCGCCTCCAGGGTATTTTCTAAGTACCTTTATGAAGAGAGTGGGTAAATGTTTTCATCTCCCTTATCTTACTTTCCATTAGTTTTACTTCCTCTCAAGTTAAATTCAGCTGTAATTCTTGAACCAAATTTGGAATATCGTTTTGTTGCACAAATGGCCCATTTTGTTCAGCAACATCAGTGGTTTGGCTCCTACAAAGAGAGTGTTGTTGTTTGGACTGTTGGATTGTTTGGGAAACATCCTGCTTTCTTTCCAGATGGATGTCCATCCTCTCCCAGTTTAGATCCCAGTCTTCCTGACACCACGCCAAGCCTGGAAAGATGGCTACCATGCTTCCAGAGACCCTCAGCTCCGCCATCATCCACTGCCATTAAGCCACACCAGGGAGATCCCTCTTTGCCTTTGAAAACCCTTACGGCATCCACAGATCCCCACTCCAGCCCTGAGAAAGGATTATCCATGACATGGAGTATAGCTCTTGGGTAGCAGGAATCAGCCTTCTGGTTATAACCATGGTTGGCAATTGAATGGTATCTTGGGCCTCTCACTTTTCACTGTGGATGTCTAAAAAGAACCAAGGGAGGCTGTTATTGACTGAACTAGAGAAAAGACATCAGCGTTCTCTTTCATTGTTCTCTTCAGATTCCTTTAGTTGAGCTGTGCCAGAAAATTTATACCTTGACCATGTCCTGTTTTCAGACAGGTTCAGTAGGGCCAATGGGCCTAGCCAACTAACCCCCATGTCTCAGTGTAATAGAAGAGGCTGGTCTGTATCACAGGCACCTCCTGATGGAATTCTCTCCATCAAGAGTCCCCAATCTCCAGGCCACAGACCTGGACCGTGGCCTGTTAGGAACCAGGCCACGCAGCAGAAGATGAGTGGTGGGTGAGCGAGCAAAGCTTCATCTGTATTTGCAGCCGCTTCCCCGTGCTAGCATCACCACCTCAGCTCCACCTCAGATCATCAGGCATTAGATTCTCATAGGAGCACCAGTCTCTGGTGCCAAAAAGGTTGGGGACTACTGCTCTACATCTACTCCCTACCCCCGCAGCTTACATATACATCCACTCCCTACCCCCGCAACTCCCATGCAGTGATGAAGGCCACACATTCCATTTTATATACTCTCATAGATGACGAAGGCTAGAAAAAGGACTCAGAGGACCCCCACAGAGCCCCCAGTATGTGAGGTTCTACAGCCGTTTATTATGACTAAAGACACCCAAGACACAAGTCACCTGGAAACACTGCATGCCTCCCCCATTGAGGCCCAACCAGCACCTTCCCTCCTCTCTACAGATCTCCAGGACTTCAAGTTAGATGTGCAGCATGTGATTGAAGTAGATGAGGGGAACACAGCAGTCATTGCCTGCCACCTTCCTGAGAGTCACCCAAAAGCCCAGGTCCGATACAGTGTCAAACAAGAGTGGCTGGAGGCATCCAGAGGTGAGTGAGCAAGCAGGAGCCCAGAGCCCAAGGCCAGGAGGGAAGCTGGCTGCCTCCAAGCACTGCTTCCCAACCCCACATCAACATCTGACAGCCCCTTCTTCATGTTGATTAGCCGTCTTTGACCTTGTTATTTAGGCCATAGGATTCTAAAGGGATTATTATGGAGGTCTTCTGTCCTGTCATGAGGAATTTCTTCATCTTTTGAGGCCCTGGAAGATGTTGCTGAGCTGCCTCCATTTGACCAGGCCTCTCAGTACAGGGTTCCAGATCCTCTCCACTTGTGAGTCCCTGGCCCCGAGGCACACACAGGACAGCTGTCTGACAAACCCAGCCATTCCTGCAGCTGTGGGGTTCCCTGGTGGGAGGTGGAGCTCATTCCCACACAGCAGAGTATCCTTTTTAATGGAAGTTGAGTTTTCCCCTCTCTCCATTTTCCTGGTAATGCAGCTATCTCAGCTATCACAGCTTCCTGCTCAGGCCACAGTGGACACGACAGCTGGTCCAGGAGAGGCCAAGCTTTAGTCCACAGAGTTCCAGCAGAAAGGGGGGATTTCTCTTGAGACGAAGTCAGCTTCATCCACAACTGACCCTGCACTCAAACCTATGTAGACCCTACCTGACTGGACCTCACAGCTTAAAATGTTACCTTTTACAATATCCTATAGATTTTAAAATATTTTTATTTGCTTTTTCTGGTTATGAAAGAAATATGTGTTCATATAGAAAATACAGAAAAGAATTTTTTGAAAGGGTAAAAACCCTAATCCCACCCCTAAGAAATAAGTGGAAACTGAGAGAAGAGCATTGATCCCTCCTGTCCCCAGAAGAAGCCTGGCAGTATCTCCTAGAGGAGATTTGCCCATCCCACAAGGGTCAAGGGCTTTTCCCATTCCATCTGGCATTTACCTAAGCAGCTCAAACCTAGGGCAGCCCAGTGGCAGGCAGGCACCAGGCTCAATGAGCCCAGAGTACAGGGGGACACCATGACTCCCAAGGCAGGCTACCAGGATGTTCAGTTACTGAGATGTCCAGCAGCTGTGAATCTGTCTCCTATTGAAAGAAGTTGAACACAGCCCTGGGGCACCACCCTCCTGGCACCCCTGGTCTAGGAGCAGCTACAGCCTAGCAGGCCAGTGATGAAGAGGGATTCAGTGGCATCCATGGAGAGGGCAGTAATTGGGGCTTAGAATATTCATCCCTGGTTGCAGAAATTCAGTCGGGAGGTAGCTCAAAGCTGTGCCCATGACGGAGACCGATGGGAAGTTCTAAAGTCAAATTCCCTCTCTCCTGGTGGCTTGTGTGAATGATTATGTCCCACATATGCAGCACAGGCCCTCAATCCTTACAGTGGCTCAGAGGCAGCACAGGTTGCCATTTTAGAAATGAGGAAACAAGTTCTGCAAGTTAATTACCTTGTCCAAGATCTGTTAGTACAGGGCAGATCCATAGCTTGAGTCCAGGTCTGACTGATCCCAAATCCTGCTCTTTCCACCCTACCCAGCTCTCTCGAAAGTATGAAATGCTCTTCCACAGACCTATGTACTAACAAGATGGGGTTAGTCAGCCAGCTGGTTTGTTAGCTGGTCCATTAGTTTCATTACCTGGCACTTCTGTCCCTCTGGGGAGAACAGCATTTTTGGTTTGGGCTTATTGGGACTCAGGTGAGCAGCCCCTGGCTCCTGCCCTGCCTGCCCCCGCTACCTTTGCGAGAGCTGTCAGGTACAGTCCTCTAGGCCCAAAATCATCCCATGTTCCCCACTTGTCCTTTTCTTCAGATAACTACCTGATCATGCCATCAGGAAACCTCCAGATTGTGAACGCCAGCCAGGAGGACGAGGGGATGTACAAGTGCGCCGCCTACAACCCAGTGACCCAGGAAGTGAAAACCGCGGGCTCCAGTGATCGGCTGCGCGTGCGCCGTAAGAGTCACGGGCTCCCTGATGGAGGGGGCGGGGCCTGAGGGGTGCCCCATCCCACAGTTTTTCTCCAAGGTTGGGGTGAGGGTCGCTGGACTCAGGCCAATAGGACATTGAGGACTAGATTCACATGTGGCTGGTTCTTCTCCAGCCAGCCCAAGTGCCAGCCCCTCACAGCCCTCCAGCCTGACTCAAGGAGGTGGCTATGCTTCCTGGTCACATCAGAGCACTGTGGGGGACATCCCCTTCTTCTTGCCTATTGAGAGCTTTCCTTCACTGTGTTACTTTCATAGTCGGGGATCAGTTGGAATACGTGGCACTAAGCCCCTGACAGCATATGCACAGAAAAAGATGATGGTGCGTTGGTGCCTAGATGAGGCCACCAGGCCTTCCTTTTATGACGCCAGGCTGTGTCCACGCTGTCTGCACTGCTGAAGGGTGCCCAACACCTCCCTCTGATGAAAATCCATGGAGGCCCACACACTCCCTGTTTACGTGAAAACAGCAGCTACCTTTGCTGAGCACCTCCCATGTGCCAGACAGTTTTCTGGGCTCCCTGCGTGTCCAGTAAAATGACATCTTACCTGGAGTTAGGTTCTAAAGTTGGCACCAGAGGTGTATTTACCATAAAGTTAATGAAGCAAAGCTCACTCGCCTAATTTTGTATCTATAATTTTGTGGGTATTTTTTCTTAGAGAAGACCTCCCAAGTTATATGACTTTCAAGTTCTTATAAAACCTTATCTGCCCCTGGTTGGCACATGAAGCAAAATCACACATAGTCAATAGGTTCTATGAAGGTCTCTGAGGAAGGGGGCACATGGAGAGCAGCATGCCATTCAATAAATTCTATGTGGTCTCTCCCCCCGCATTGAAAAAAGATGGCTGTTTCCTCAGCTGAGCACCCAGTGAGGTAGTTTATTTGCTTTGGAGGACCTCGCAGTTTGAGAAATGCGCATCTTTAAACCATAGGTTTAAACCATAGGTCCTGCTCAGCTCAGCAAGACGCTTACTGTGAGATGCTTATGCAGTGGGAGACACCTGGGTACTGAGACCCATGGGTGGGGTTTGGGGGACACTGTATCCCATCTCATCCTTGGTCTTAGACTTCATTTACTGAATTCAAGTGAGGAAAATCACCTCCACCATGTAAGTTGTTTCTCTGTCCGCCCCCTTCATCTTTCTCTCTTGGCCAGCACACATCGTTACCCATACATGTGCCGTGTCCAGGATGCTATTCCACTGCTATCTCATTTCTTAACATAACAGTTCCCTGCAGGAGATCCTTGTCTCCCATAAGGAAACCAAGGCCCAGGGGAGTTAAGTAACTTACCCCACTTATCATAGGTCATAAGCTCCTAAAGGCTGTTTCATTACAAATCCATGCCTTCTGGGCCTGCCTCCTGAGGCCGGGCCACCTGAGGTGGGACGGAGGGGAACCTCTGCACCAAGTCCTTGTCTCATGTGTTGTCCTTCCCCTCCTCACCCCCGCAGGCTCCACCGCCGAGGCTGCCCGCATCATCTACCCCCCAGAGGCACAGACCATCATTGTTACCAAAGGCCAGAGTCTCATTTTGGAGTGTGTGGCTAGTGGGATCCCACCCCCACGAGTTACCTGGGCCAAGGATGGGTCCAGTGTCGCCGGCTACAACAAGACGCGCTTCCTGCTGAGCAACCTCCTCATTGACACCACCAGTGAGGAGGACTCGGGGACATACCGCTGCATGGCTGACAACGGAGTAGGAGAGCCTGGGGCAGCAGTCATCCTCTACAACGTCCAGGTGTTCGGTGAGTGTCTTCTGCAGACCTTCTCCTCCTTTGCCTTCTCTTTGGCCTGCATAACCTTTCTAGAATCTCAAAACCGCAGACCGATAAAGGGTCACATGCCTTGTGAGTGGTCACATGCCAAACGAGTGATGGAGGAGTACTGAGGGAGGCAGAGACCCCTGGATCCCAGGGACTAGGGTGTAAGGGCCTGGCAGCTCTCTTTTTGGCCTTTCCTGGCATGACTCTGATGGAAGAGACTTGGGACCTCTCCTGACTGCAGCTCCTTCCCCAGCCTGTCTGGCCCTGGATGGGAAGATTTAGCCTCTCTAATCCCTGCTCTGGTTTCTCGGCAGAACCCCCCGAAGTCACTGTGGAGCTGTCCCAGCTGGTCATCCCGTGGGGCCAGAGCGCCAAGCTCACCTGTGAGGTGCGCGGGAACCCCCCACCCTCCGTGCTGTGGCTGAGGAATGCTGTGCCCCTCACCTCCAGCCAGCGCCTCCGACTGACCCGTAGGGCCCTGCGAGTGGTCAGTGTGGGGCCTGAAGATGAAGGCGTCTACCAGTGTATGGCCGAGAATGAAGTTGGGAGCGCCCATGCAGTGGTCCAGCTGAGGACCGCCAGGCCAGGCAAGTGCAGCCCAAGGGCTGAGACTCCAGCTGTGTATGCTCAAATGAAATCCAAAATAGAACCCCAATATAGAAAATAGATAAAAGTGGCTTTTAGTTGTAAGTTCCCATTTACATGAACTTACTAAAAAGTCGGAAGTGCAGATTTTCACTGGTGAAAATGAACCATTTAACTATTTTATTTTAAAAACTCATTTTAATTATTTTGCAGAATTTGGGTTCACAGGGTTCCATGGAACCCAATCTGACAGCCACTGTGCTGGAGTAAAGAAAAGCAAGTGTGTCCTTCTCGGCTGGCTTCATTTTCATTGACACTCATACCGATCTAGCAGTTATTGTGTACTCGGCACTGGGCTAGGTAACGTGGGAGATGCCGAGGAACGTAACACTCTACCCTCAAGAATTTCCTCATGGAGGAGATAAAATTTTTCAAGGAAATAAACAGAAAAATACGATGACAAATAATGAAATGTTGAATCAACGTTATCAGATGCCGACTTCCTGTGGTGCAGGAGGTCAAGTATAGGAAAAATTAGTGTTGGTTGGCAGAGTCCGTGGAGGCTTCCTGGAGTAAGAGCCGCCTCTCCTGTCCTCTCAGGTTCTCAGGGGGCATTTACAGTTGGCTTCACAGCTCTCATTTCTCAGTCAATGCAGTGGAGCCGGAAAAGGCCCCTGTCGTGCCATGGTGTTAAGATCCCACAGTGAAGGGACATGCCCCCATTCCCAGCATTAGACATGAGAAAGAGGGCACAGGGTTCTTGCACCTCAGGAGATAGTTCGCTTAAGACGAGGCTAGTGTGTAGGCTCAGGAAAACAAGCAGGTTGCAGAGATGCTTGTCTGCCACGCCTATGCCATGGCGAGAAGCCTGGGCGTGGGCTTTCCCTCCTGCAGGGCAGGGACGTGACCCTCTCTCTTCCCGCAGAGCCTGGCTGTGTGTTGAGTGGACTGATGTTCATGTCAGGTCCTGAGCTGGGGCTCTTCCTGTCCCAGCAGGTCTCCTTTTTCTCCCGGGGAGGGGTGGGCAACTGCTCAGCAGGTGACCAGGGGGTACTGACACCCTCGTTCTTCCCTTGTATTTATTTTCTACTTGGTCTTCCAGGCACAACCCCGAGGCCATGGCGGGATGCTAAACTGGACACCGCTACACCTCCCATGCCACCCTCCAGACCCAGAAGCCCTGACCAGATGCTGAGGGGGCACTCAGGTCTCCCAAAGCCTCTGACATCCATGCAGCCAGCTTCCCTACAGTGCCCTGGAGAGAAGGGGCAGGTGGCTCCTGCCGAGGCACCCATCATCCTCAGCTCACCCCGGACCTCTAAGAGTGACTCATACGAGCTTGTGTGGCGGCCTCGGCACGAGGGTGGCAGCCGGGCACCCATCCTGTACTATGTGGTGAAACACCGCAAGGTATGCTGCCTGGCGTGATCCCCACCTCCTCTCAGGCTGGGCAGGGGGTCTCTGCCTGCTGGCCATCTCCCACTGAGCTCCTGAGGCCTGGACCAGCAACTCCCACTGCCGAGCACAACTTTCTTTCTCCTCCCAGAAATCAGGTTGTGTTGGGCATTTGGGACCCTAAGCAGCCCAGAAAAAAGCCATGTGTTTGCCTTCAGGTCTGAGCTCCATGCACTGATTTCCCAGAAGCCGACACCACCAGCTTCTAGTCCCAGAGGAGAAATAATAGTCTCCCTGTTAACCATCACCCGTCCTTCCCTCTGTCATTTGTTGATGTTGTTTTGTTTTGTTTTTTAAGCAAAGTAAGCTCTGAGTACATACCTGCAGGAACTCTGGCATGGCAAGCTAGCTCTACAGCCAGGAAAACAAATATTTGTGAACAAGAATTTTCTCTGAGGGCTGTAAAATACCCCCTCAGTTCTTAAGATTCATCATGGATCAGGTTTGACAAGCAGGCGTTTGAGTTGAAAACACATCACGTTGTTCAGACCTTAACTATTTCTCTTTGACAGAGGGCGTCTGTCTGGGTGAATGTTTTGGGAGCTGTCAGAGAAGAACTCTCTGGCTCTCACAGGGTATGGGACAGGGCCGAACCAGCCTTTCCTCTTGGACAGTTAGTTTGTCCTGTGAGGCAGGACAGGGCCCCCAGGCTGCCACCCGTGTTCAAGGCTTTGCTCACATTGGCTGTTACCCTTCAAGGAGGAAGGACGTGAAGTTCCCTTTAGAAAAATGCCCTTGAAAAACGTTTCCGTTCATCCCAGGTGCATGCTGTTTTCTTTCTAAGGCCACTAGACAGTAGACAATTACTGTTCTTAAATAAATTTTTAAAAATCTCATTTGATAAGTAATAATTTTATTTCGTAGTCATAATATTTTGCTTATAAAAGTACTATGTGCACTTAGAAGGAAATTTGGAAAATATATGCATGTGGAACAAAAAGCATTCATCAACTCATCTTCCTCCTCCAGAAAACAAACAAAACTAGCCTCGAACTGCAGAAAATGCTGGCTGTGCAGAAGCCCTTTCCCCTGCTCTGGACCCTGGCGGCCCCTCTCATTCTGTTCTTCCCCTTTCTTGCTCTCCGAGGAGACCTTGGGTCAGGACAAGTCCACAGAGATGTTGGGTTTGTCAGAAAGACACCTAGGGCAATGCTGCCTCCTAAGTGTGGGCCAGGGTGGGGCAGTTGTCTTTAACCCTTGGCTTTCTGGCGTCTTCACACCAGCCAGCAAAGGGGGTGAATAACTTTTTAACAAAAAGCAGCATTGTTTAGCTCAGGTTATGGGGCAAGGCTGGTCTCAATCTTTATTTCCTTGTGTAACTGGACACCTCCATCTCAGAGTTGTAGACAAAGATCAGGGCAGGCCAAATGCTCATGGTCCCCAGGAGACAAGAACCAGCATGAGAGCAAGAATAATATTTTTCAGGCCAATAGGTGGCCACGAAACTGCCTCAGCAAGAGGCAGGCTGGCAAAGGCCATGCGTGGTGATCCGGAAATGCCAGGCTGAGGCCGCGTCTACTGTCTCAGTGTGTGTGACGGTGACTAATTACCGTTCCATTTCTTATTTTCATTTCTGAGCCCAGTGGAAGTGTGAGGCCAGCACTGGGAGAGCTGAGGGAGAAGGGACAGAAGGGAAATAAGAGGACAGTATCCCCCGCTGGGCTGGCTTTTATTAGGACCTGGACTGTGGGGCCCTTGGAGCTATTTGGTGGACATTGCCAAGGCAGAAATTATGTCTTGAAAGCGGTGTCCTTTCTTGAGGAACTAACATGTCTTAAAGATCATCACATAAGAAAGGATTTGGGAATCAAAACAGCATTTGTGTTGTTTTTTCAGCCTCCTTCTCTTGCTGGAGATTAGGAATCATTTAGCTCATTTTCACTTTTTCACACAGTGAAGCAAGTTTCATTTCCTGGTACATCTGCAGAGCCTGGGCTACTGTGTTTGGGTTTCCAGCACCACTGGGGATTCTCAGTTTGTAAAAACTTCTCCCCTTGGAACAAATCCTGGAAGCCTGACATTAATGAGCCCAGACCGTCCAGTCCCTTGAATAGCAGGTTTTGTTCTACTTGGGAATATTCTGCTTGGGGTTAAGAGCTTTCCTACCAGCTGTTTAGTTCCTTCAGCAAACCATAGCTTCAGGTTCCAGCAGGCTCTCTGAGATGTGCACAGTTGGCAGTTAAGTCTTTTGTCCTGAAAAGTAGGGTGGGTGAGAGGAAGTAGCCTGTCTCAGCATTGCCTGTTGGGAAGCCTGGAGCTCCTTTATTGTTTTTAAAGAGCTGGGGATCTGAAACCATTAACATTAATCCATAGTCATTACAATTCATCCACAGTTTTTAAGTTCTAAGCAAGGACTGAGGGCGGGAGCAGAAAAACTAGGGTTGAAATGGCAGAGACCTCACGGAGTGAAGGATATGGGGCAGTCAGGAGAGGGGCATTTATTGGGAACCTGCTGTGAGCCAAGTTCAAAGCTCAACACTACATAAATCACCTAATCAGAATAATCTGAGAGATTTTATTTGCCTTGTTTTACAAAGGAAAAGCTTGGGGATCAGAGAGGTTAGGGAAGTTGCTTTAGGTTACGCAGCTGGTAAGAAACAGAATGAGGATTCGAACTCAGGATTTTCTGGCTCCCAGATTCTTTTTCTTTCTAGGATATGTTACAATTATGAGCGTGCTCTCGTGGTTTCTGAGCTCACTAGCGATGTGATATTAGGCAGATTACTCATCTAAGTCTTAGTCTCCTCATTTGTTAAGTGAGAATATTAACACCAGTCTCTTGAGCTATTGTCATGAAAGCACTTTGTAGTGCATATTAAGTGCTTAATGCCTAGCACATAGTAAACACTTGGCAAGAGTGGCCGTTTCTACTGGTGCTGCTATTTTTATCGCCATTCTCATCTCATTAGAATATAAACTGCAGGAACTATGTTTGGTTCCTTCTAGGAGAGCAAGGAGAAAGAAAGTAAATGTGGAGCTTTTCAGGAGAGAGAAGTCTTTGGAGAAATTCTCAGCAATATCAGTCAGGCCTTTTGACCTTCCCCTCTGGGTTTTCTTTGATGGGGCCATTCGCTGAGAGATCAGGAAGCCTGAGTTCACTGTCCCAGAGAGGATGGATGTCCAGGAGCCAGCAGGAGCAGTCTGCGCTCTGCAGCACCCCCTCTCCCCAGTCTGGCCCATTCGCCTTTCCCTCTTTCTGCCCTTCCTGGGCTCAGTTCCACTTTCCTTGCAACCCACAGCCCACCTGTAGCTCCAGGCTGAGGTGCAGGTCCTGACACCAGCCACTTTCTCCAGCAGGTCACAAACTCATCTGATGATTGGACTATCTCTGGCATTCCGGCCAGCCAGCACCGCCTGACCCTCACGAGACTTGACCCTGGGAGCTTGTATGAAGTGGAGATGGCAGCTTACAACTGTGCAGGCGAAGGCCAGACGGCCATGGTCACCTTCCGAACTGGTAAGAGTCAATCTTTTCTCCCAGCTCGGGGTTTCCATGGGCCTGAGCAAACCCTACCAGGCCCAGCTGGGAAGCCTTGCTCACCTCGTCCCAGTCATTTACCTTAAAAGTAATCTCTCTTAGAGTTACTGTCTCCCTGTGGTTTGTGTGCCCAGGCCGAAGTCCCACTGCTCAGCAGGAGGGCCACCAGCCAGCCTCTCTGGCATCCCCTACCCCGCCCCCTCACACGGGGGCCAGATGCAATACCATGGCAGTCAGACTGAGCTGGGGATCAGACCACACTTCCAGTGTCCTGTGTTTTTTGCATCACCTTATCAGACCTCAGACAGAAAGGACTCTGTGGAAAACGGAGACCTAACACACACTCTCCACCTTGCTGATCTCAACCCACTTCTACCCAGGACGGCGGCCCAAACCTGAAATCCTGGCCAGCAAGGAGCAGCAGATCCAGAGAGATGACCCTGGAGCCATCCTCCAGAGCAGCAGCCAGCCAGACCATGGCCGCCTCTCCCGTAAGCCCCCAGCAACCCCGGGTGCAGGGGTGATGAGCAGTCAAAACGAGAACCAGGTCTACTGCTGCAAGGCTCACCTCTGCAGGTTGAATGGGATCTTGTTTCTGTGGGTCCGGAAGTCCTTATGACATTTTCCTGGCATCTCCCCAGTTAACCACAATGAGGAACTATAGATGGGAGCTTTCCAAATAAAAACACTGGAGGCTGACATGGGTTGCTGACCCTGTGGGCCCAGAGAGAGTGGAGGGGAGAGTAGCTGGCCCATGGTCCTCTGACATTACAAAAGTATAGCTTTTAGAGGTCTTAGCTTGACTGCTCCTCCTGGGAGAGGGGAACCCAGGTAGCCCTAGGGAGATCTGATGCAGCCAACAGGGAATGGAGGGCTATGGGGAGGAGCAGGCCCCTGCGAGGAACAGGCCAAGTCCAGTTGCAACATAACCGTGTTCTAATCACGTCCCTGCCTCCTGCTTTCTTCTGCCTTCATATCTGGGTTCCCTCAGCCCCAGAAGCTCCAGACAGGCCCACTATCTCCATGGCCTCTGAGACGTCCGTGTACGTGACCTGGATTCCTCGTGGGAATGGCGGCTTCCCGATCCAGTCCTTCCGTGTGGAGTACAAGAAGCTAAAGAAAGTGGGGGACTGGATTCTGGCCACCAGTGCCATCCCTCCCTCCCTGCTCTCAGTGGAGATCACAGGCCTAGAGAAAGGTAGGGGCCTGGCCACTGTCCTACCTGGTCCCCCGGCTGCCCCCCAGCCACTGGGAGGAGAATGGGGGCTTTGGAGGTTCTTCTCACTCGTCCTCCACCTTCTGCTAGACTCGTGGATGCTCTTGGTGGCGTTACCTCAGCCCCACAAGCCCTCCCCGCCTTCCTCTCTCCCTAAGAGTCCAGAGCCATCTCTTGCGTGGCTCCTTTCTGATGAGGGTGGGAGTTCCTGTGAGTCTCTGGGGCCTGCTTTTGGGGAAGGGTTGCCGAGAACATTCTCTCCATGTCTGGGCCGATGGGCTGTGGGGGAGTCGGAAGGTGTTTCCCAGCTCCTGGGTTCAGTGAGTGTCTCTCACCAGGCACCTCCTACAAGTTCCGGGTCCGGGCTCTGAACATGCTGGGGGAGAGCGAGCCCAGCGCCCCCTCCCGGCCCTACGTGGTATCCGGCTACAGTGGCCGCATATACGAGAGGCCCGTGGCAGGCCCTTACATCACCTTCACTGATGCAGTCAATGAGACCACCATCATGCTCAAGTGGATGGTAAGTGGCCTTGCACAGACTGCAACGGGAAGACAGGCTGCGCTTCCTCTGGGCAGAGGCAGACACGAACTACTTTTCTGCCTCCCCGTAAGTGTTCCTCCGTCTGGGTACCTGGGAATTGAGGGACTCGCCCTCACGTACCCAGGCAGGTTCAGAGGGGACTTAAAGTCTTTGGGGAAATGGCAGTTTGTTTCTTGTCTCCAAGCTAAATAAAGTAATAAGTGATCTCTACAGCATTCTCCAGAGAGCATTGGGGATATCACTGGACATCATAGCTGCCAGGGTCTCCCAGTGAATTTTAAACTCTAGGCTGGGGTAAAAGTTCCATCCCCCATTGGTTCTGCTCACCTGATGGTTTCTCTGCTCCATTGTCAACACGTTTCTTCTCTATTCCCTATAGTATATTCCAGCAAGTAACAACAATACTCCAATCCATGGCTTTTATATCTATTATCGACCCACAGACAGTGACAATGATAGTGACTACAAGAAGGATATGGTGGAAGGTGAGAAACACTTTTGTGTGATTTACTTTCCCCTGTTGGCAAGGGGGTCTCATGTCAGCATTGGTGAAAGTATAAAACCTGGGCTGGTATGACACAAAGCATCTGTGTCCCATATCATTAACTCCTTCGTGACACACTTGGGGTCATCAAGTTCATAAACCCACATACTTACTTCCCATGGTGATGGGACGGCAGTACCTTGAGTGGGAACCTAGAACATTTCCTTGAATGTTCCTCTACCACATGACCCCTGCGCCAGTCAGTGGCACCAGTCCAGACACACAGCCCCTTCTGAGGTTGCCTGCCCCTGGGGGCCAAGCAAACCAGATACACGTCCCCACATGTGACTCTTGTTCTCTTCCCCAGGGGATAGATACTGGCACTCCATCAGCCACCTGCAGCCAGAGACCTCCTACGACATTAAGATGCAGTGCTTCAATGAAGGAGGGGAGAGCGAGTTCAGCAACGTGATGATCTGTGAAACCAAAGGTGATTCTCCTGGGGTTTTCTGCTCTCCTCTCGTCATTTTCAGCAGACAAAGTCGCCGTTGTGTGTGCCTTGCTGGGTATCTCTTCCCCAGGAAGACTCACTTTTTTCCCAAGTACCCCTCAGTTTTGTCATTTTTAACCCTTCTGTTCATTTGCCTGTGCCTAGTCTTAAGTCTGAATGGGTTACCGTCATGACAGCTACAAGGAACTTGGGAACTGACTCACACATGAACTCATGGAATAGAACCCATTTTCAGGTTGGGAACTTTCCATAAACACTTTATTCCTATGCTAAATCTGATGGTTACATTGGTTGGTTTACTTAATTAAGCACAACCGAGAGATGACCCTGGAGCCAGCCTCCAGAGCAGCAGCCAGCCAGACCATGGCCGCCTCTCCCGTAAGCCCCCAGCAACCCCGGGTGCAGGGGTGATGAGCAGTCAAAACGAGAACCAGGTCTACTGCTGCAAGGCTCACCTCTGCAGGTTGAATGGGATCTTGTTTCTGTGGGTCCGGAAGTCCTTATGACATTTTCCTGGCATCTCCCCAGTTAACCACAATGAGGAACTATAGATGGGAGCTTTCCAAATAAAAACACTGGAGGCTGACATGGGTTGCTGACCCTGTGGGCCCAGAGAGAGTGGAGGGGAGAGTAGCTGGCCCATGGTCCTCTGACATTACAAAAGTATAGCTTTTAGAGGTCTTAGCTTGACTGCTCCTCCTGGGAGAGGGGAACCCAGGTAGCCCTAGGGAGATCTGATGCAGCCAACGGGGAATGGAGGGCTATGGGGAGGAGCAGGCCCCTGCGAGGAACAGGCCAAGTCCAGTTGCAACATAACCGTGTTCTAATCACGTCCCTGCCTCCTGCTTTCTTCTGCCTTCATATCTGGGTTCCCTCAGCCCCAGAAGCTCCAGACAGGCCCACTATCTCCATGGCCTCTGAGACGTCCGTGTACGTGACCTGGATTCCCCGTGGGAATGGCGGCTTCCCGATCCAGTCCTTCCGTGTGGAGTACAAGAAGCTAAAGAAAGTGGGGGACTGGATTCTGGCCACCAGTGCCATCCCTCCCTCCCTGCTCTCAGTGGAGATCACAGGCCTAGAGAAAGGTAGGGGCCTGGCCACTGTCCTACCTGGTCCCCCGGCTGCCCCCCAGCCACTGGGAGGAGAATGGGGGCTTTGGAGGTTCTTCTCACTCGTCCTCCACCTTCTGCTAGACTCGTGGATGCTCTTGGTGGCGTTACCTCAGCCCCACAAGCCCTCCCCGCCTTCCTCTCTCCCTAAGAGTCCAGAGCCATCTCTTGCGTGGCTCCTTTCTGATGAGGGTGGGAGTTCCTGTGAGTCTCTGGGGCCTGCTTTTGGGGAAGGGTTGCCGAGAACATTCTCTCCATGTCTGGGCCGATGGGCTGTGGGGGAGTCGGAAGGTGTTTCCCAGCTCCTGGGTTCAGTGAGTGTCTCTCACCAGGCACCTCCTACAAGTTCCGGGTCCGGGCTCTGAACATGCTGGGGGAGAGCGAGCCCAGCGCCCCCTCCCGGCCCTACGTGGTATCCGGCTACAGTGGCCGCATATACGAGAGGCCCGTGGCAGGCCCTTACATCACCTTCACTGATGCAGTCAATGAGACCACCATCATGCTCAAGTGGATGGTAAGTGGCCTTGCACAGACTGCAACGGGAAGACAGGCTGCGCTTCCTCTGGGCAGAGGCAGACACGAACTACTTTTCTGCCTCCCCGTAAGTGTTCCTCCGTCTGGGTACCTGGGAATTGAGGGACTCGCCCTCACGTACCCAGGCAGGTTCAGAGGGGACTTAAAGTCTTTGGGGAAATGGCAGTTTGTTTCTTGTCTCCAAGCTAAATAAAGTAATAAGTGATCTCTACAGCATTCTCCAGAGAGCATTGGGGATATCACTGGACATCATAGCTGCCAGGGTCTCCCAGTGAATTTTAAACTCTAGGCTGGGGTAAAAGTTCCATCCCCCATTGGTTCTGCTCACCTGATGGTTTCTCTGCTCCATTGTCAACACGTTTCTTCTCTATTCCCTATAGTATATTCCAGCAAGTAACAACAATACTCCAATCCATGGCTTTTATATCTATTATCGACCCACAGACAGTGACAATGATAGTGACTACAAGAAGGATATGGTGGAAGGTGAGAAACACTTTTGTGTGATTTACTTTCCCCTGTTGGCAAGGGGGTCTCATGTCAGCATTGGTGAAAGTATAAAACCTGGGCTGGTATGACACAAAGCATCTGTGTCCCATATCATTAACTCCTTCGTGACACACTTGGGGTCATCAAGTTCATAAACCCACATACTTACTTCCCATGGTGATGGGACGGCAGTACCTTGAGTGGGAACCTAGAACATTTCCTTGAATGTTCCTCTACCACATGACCCCTGCGCCAGTCAGTGGCACCAGTCCAGACACACAGCCCCTTCTGAGGTTGCCTGCCCCTGGGGGCCAAGCAAACCAGATACACGTCCCCACATGTGACTCTTGTTCTCTTCCCCAGGGGATAGATACTGGCACTCCATCAGCCACCTGCAGCCAGAGACCTCCTACGACATTAAGATGCAGTGCTTCAATGAAGGAGGGGAGAGCGAGTTCAGCAACGTGATGATCTGTGAAACCAAAGGTGATTCTCCTGGGGTTTTCTGCTCTCCTCTCGTCATTTTCAGCAGACAAAGTCGCCGTTGTGTGTGCCTTGCTGGGTATCTCTTCCCCAGGAAGACTCACTTTTTTCCCAAGTACCCCTCAGTTTTGTCATTTTTAACCCTTCTGTTCATTTGCCTGTGCCTAGTCTTAAGTCTGAATGGGTTACCGTCATGACAGCTACAAGGAACTTGGGAACTGACTCACACATGAACTCATGGAATAGAACCCATTTTCAGGTTGGGAACTTTCCATAAACACTTTATTCCTATGCTAAATCTGATGGTTACATTGGTTGGTTTACTTAATTAAGCACAACCCCTAGAGATAGGAAAGAAGCTGAGCATCGGGAGAAGATAGACCTTGACCAAGGTCATGCAGCCAATTCAGGTGGAGCAGGCTCTGGGCAGAGTTCAGCTCACTACAAGCCCATACGCTTTCTCTGCACTAAACCCTGTTAAACATATTCACATAATAACGTGTTAACAGTTTCACATTGGTCAAGTGGATAGATATCATTATCTCCATTTTGCAAATACTGAAAGAGTAGATAGCAGGTGTATTGCAAAGAAAATTAGGAAACAGTCACGAAGGAATAAGAAGAGACAAAGAAACAACCCATCTTCCCATCATGGCCACATTCTCTCTTCAGTTTGCATTCCTTTCCATCACTTATTCAACAAGTACTGAGTGACTCGTGTGCACATCTTGCCCTTCTATCATGTACAGTGGTGCAAGGGGGCAGATACCTACACAGCTACAAATCAAGTGACAAGCACAGTGTCTAGGGCAAAGAACAGAGACTTCACAAAGGTTTCATACTGGTCTTCTGGAAGTATTGACTCTTAAGGCTGGACTGAGGAGAGAGTGGCCTAAGGGACCAGATCAGCCTGCAAGTAACTCCAGATGGTTGGAATGTAGGGCACTTGGCAGAAGGACAAGAGAGGGAAGAGGCCAGGGACAATGGTGAGCACTGGGTCATCGAGGCCCCTCTTGGCTGTGAGGTGGAGGAAGGTCATTGTTGGATTTGTTTGTGGAGAAGAGTCAATGATGACTATGCAAGAATGGCTGAAGGGAAAGAACAGGGGCTGTGAAGTAAACGTAAAGAGAAGGGATGGATTTGGGTCTCTTTTCTGAGGATGTGTGTGTAGGACCAGGGACTGACAGCATGTAGGGGCTGAGAGAGAGGGAAAGGAGTTCAAGGAGACCTTAAGGTTTTTAGCTTGCAGTACCACACAGGTGATGTTGCCACTTGATGTGGCGGAGGCCAGGAGAGAACCAGATCCTATGAGAAAAGAATATAGTGAAAGAGACTTACTAAGAGTCTGATTCTTTTGAGACATTGACATGCAAATGTCCCAAGAGAGCCGGTCTCCTGTCTGGCGAGGGTCCTGGGCCGGGGGTATTTGGCAGTCATTAGGATATAGGTTAGGATCTATCATGGGAAGAGATGAGAGTTCACAGAGGGAGTACAGACCTAATATCTGAGGAGAAGACAGAAAAGAATGGGAAAAGAGAAATGGAAGCAGCGGCAGTTAGAGGTAGTGGGGAAATCAGAAGCCTGTAGTATCGGAAAGTCAAGAAGACGCTGTAAGAGTTAACGATGTCAGATGATAGCAAAACCCAGATGAGAAGTTCACCATCTTGTCGCTTTTGAATTGGCATTTCACAATTACTGTCTGTCCTCGGGAGTCCCGACACACCCATCCCCCTTCTCTGTGACCCCAGCTCCTAGCTAGTACTTCACATCTCTGAATCTGCCCAGGAAGAGCAAATTCACGAGTAAACTCTTCCATTCCCAGTTCTTTTGTTGGTTCCATGCATTTTTTTTATATTTTCTTCTAAAAGTTCACAGGCTGTTCTTCTAGTAAACCCCCACACCACTTATGCCCAGAAGACCCAGTCTGACTCTAGTGTGTGACTCACAAATATCTCAGGTTATATTTTGAAATATAAAGTTCAGTTCTCTTCAACACCACCAAATTTCACATCAAGTACTGATTTCATGCTGAGCTTGGACACCACACTCATCTAATAAAGGGTTTCGAGGCCCTGTCTTATGAGTTTGACCCTCTTTCCGACATCTGTGGAATCAGAATATTTTTTCTTTTTATTCGTTGGAAAAGAAATGTCAAAAAAATAGATGCTGATGTGAGTTTTGTTCACCATTACAGCTCGAAAGTCTTCTGGTCAGCCTGGTCGACCCCCACCCCCAACTCTTGCTCCACCTCAGCCGCCACCCCCTGAAACTATTGAGAGGCCAGTGGGCACAGGGGCCATGGTGGCACGCTCCAGTGACCTGCCCTACCTGATTGTCGGGGTCGTGCTGGGCTCTGTCGTCCTCATCATCGTCGCCTTCATCCCCTTCTGCTTGTGGAGGGCCTGGTCTAAGCAGAGTGAGTGACCCTCCTCAGCCCCATCAGGAAGGAGCCCAGAGAGGGGAGGAGGGCCCCCAGTCCCCCAAGAGGCCTCTGTCCAGGGAAAGATTGGAGGCACCCTGCTTCTCATTCACTGGAGCTCAAGCTCCAGAGAGCTTGGGGAGAGTCAGAATACTCCAAGACTGGGCCCTTTATTCCCAGCTCAAGGACCTTGGCAGATGGAGGAGAGTATGAAGTGGGAGTTTGTCCTCTCTGCATCTCGGGAGCTCAGTACTTACCTGCTTCCAACTACTTTCAGTATCTGAAGCTGCTGCTCTGACTGCATATTCCTACTTACCTGCCTCTTCCCTCCAAACATTTCGTGCCTCTGGGGCCAGGGCTGCCTTGAGCTTTCCCCCTTGTCTTAGGTTAATCTGACTGTTATCCACTAACTTCTGCTTCAAATGGCAACACACTTGCTCAACTTGCCTCACCTAAATATTACTCCTTCCGTTGGTTCACCACCTCCTTCCGCTAAACCCACCCTTGCTCCTCTCTGTCCTCACCCATCTCCCCACTGCAGAAAAAGTCTAGATGTTAGGAAGAAATGGGTGACAGGAAGAGTATTCTGAGGGAAAATATTCTCATTCTTGGGGTAGCATCAACTCCCTGCCTACCTCATTTGGAGTTTTCTGAGATTCATGTGGAAATTTTTCAAGCTGCCCCAGGCCTCCTTGGCCTAAGCAAATCTCTATCTTTCTGTTCTTCCAGAACATACAACAGACCTGGGTTTTCCTCGAAGTGCCCTTCTGTCCTCCTCCTGCCAATACAC
>NW_011888782.1:31754733-31767484 GCF_000151845.1 Pteropus vampyrus | reverse complement strand
GAGAGGGGAGGAGGGCCCCCAGTCCCCCAAGAGGCCTCTGTCCAGGGAAAGATTGGAGGCACCCTGCTTCTCATTCACTGGAGCTCAAGCTCCAGGGTCCCCCAGAGAGCTTGGGGAGAGTCAGAATACTCCAAGACTAGGCCCTTTATTCCCAGCTCAAGGACCTTGGCAGATGGAGGAGAGTATGAAGTGAGAGTTTGTCCTCTCTGCATCTCAGGAGCTCAATACTTAACTGCTTCCAACTACTTTCAATATCTGAAGCTGCTGCTCTGACTGCATATTCCTACTTACCTGCCTCTTCCCTCCAAACATTTAGTGCCTCTGGGGCCAGGGCTGCCTTGAGCTGTCCCCCTTGTCTTGGGTTAATCTGACCGTTATCCACTAACTTCTGCTTCAAATGGCAACACTTGCTCAACTTGCCTAAGCAAATTGAGCCTAAGCAAATCTCTATCTTTCTGTTCTTCCAGAACATACAACAGACCTGGGTTTTCCTCGAAGTGCCCTTCTGTCCTCCTCCTGCCAATACACAATGGTACCATTGGGAGGACTCCCAGGCCACCGAGCTAATGGGCAGCCCTACCTTAGTGGCACCAATGGACGGACCTGTGCCAATGGGGTCCATGTGAACAGGGGCTGCCCTGCAACTGCCTTGGGCTATGCAGGCATGAGACCTCAGCAGCACTGCCCGGGGGAGCTTCAGCAGGTAACACAGTTCTGGATGTATGGGCAAGTACGGGCAAGTACAGGCAGGCCACTGTGGAGGGAGTGGTTGGGCTGCCTTCTGGGGCTTCCTCCCTTCCAGCCTCTAATACTGGGCTACTAGCCAGGCTTTCTTCAGTCAGGAACAGTTTATCTTGTTGAAGTATGAACAGGAAAGTTTCCTGGACTCTCAGACATGGCCTTTTTGTTACTCTTTCATTTGAGCAGCAGGATGACACCAACAGCCTGCTGAGGCAGACCATTCTTGGCAACGGATATGGCGTCCACAGTCACCAGATTCCCAGGTAACCAGGCACCTCCCCATCCCTGCCTTCCACTCCCGAGCCCTAGAGCTTACTTGCTCTTTAGGTCCTCAAATCTAGCGTCAGTCACTGAAAGGTGAGTACCAGTGCTTCACGTGGGGATCCCCATATCTGACAACTTGCTCCACTGGACTGGTTGTTGTGTTTGTAGCTATGATGCCCTTTCTTGCTTTGGAGCATGGGTTGGCCTCTCGGAATCCTCCCCTCACTTGGTAGGCCAGAGTAGCCACGTACTGCTGGCTTTGCCTAGAGGCCCCTGGATACCTGATTCTATGTTCTTTCATACACTTGGGACTTGCACGGAATAAAATGCAGATAGACTAGAATTACTCCCATGGAAATGATGATGTGGCACCTCTTGATGTTCAAAGGGGAGCAGTCCCTGCCCATCTGAGCTCTGACCCCCTGTAGTGCCCTCGGACAGGGAAGTAGCTGGCCAGTGGGGATACGGGCCCACTCTGCCTGTACCTCACCTCCCAATCTGGTCTCATGCATGCAGGGGAAACAAGGCTGACCCAGACGAGGGCTCTTTCTTATATACACTGCCTGATGACTCAACTCACCAGCTGCTCCAGACCCACCAGGACTGCCACCTCCAGGAGCAGCCCGCTGCTGCCAGCCAGTCAGGAGTGAGGAGTGTACCTCAGAATCCTGGGCCTGAAGTGACATGGGACCCTCTTTTTCATCCAGGTCAGTGCCAGGAGCAGGGCAGGAAATTGAACAGTCTGGGGATGACACGAGGTAGGCATCCAGGACCCAGGAGTGGCTTGGAGGAGGGGAAGATAACAGTCATCAATGGTGATGCTTGGTAAGGAGCCATCCATAGCTTTCACATAGGAGAGACAGAGGAAGGGAAGGTGGCTGGCCACCCTTCTTCCTTCCTCAAGGCCCAGCAGAGCTGCAGGGGTGTACCCATTGGGTCCTTCTTTGGTGTGGCAAGCTGTGTCCTCAAAGGCTAAAGAAAAGGACACTTTGCCATTTCAGAGAAAGAAGTCCTCTGGGCTCTGCATTTCAAGGCCATTCACAAATTCCTACCACCTCTCATTGCACTAAGAGGTGTTCTCTAATCACTCTGAAATACCTTGCTTTGTTCAGTCTTGTCTCTTAATTAAGGACTAAGGTTACATCAATCATTAAGGAGCCAAGTTCTTGCAAACATCATCATCGTAACCCTCTGTGCTTCCACAGAACTTTTTCTGCAAGGGACTCAATGCAGGCCAGCCCGCTCAGTGCAGAGCATCCCACTGGTATCTTCCTTGTGCCAGTCTCTTGGAGATCAGTGGATGCTTGTTTGGGTGCAGGCTGGTTCAGAGGCTTGGCTAATTTAGTTTCTTAGCCTCCATGGCATGGATGTAGGTCCTTGACCCTGTCTCTGGGAGCTGAAATTCTAAAAGGCACCTCCTAGAGCAAGACCGAGCATCATTAAAACTGGACTGCCTCATTTAGGGAAATGAACTGTGAGTGGAGTAATCATGATCAGACACCATACCAGAAGGGTGGACCAGTGTAACCAGCTGCCATCACAGAGAAACTGACCCATATCGCTGAGCATTGGTTCTTGGTCAGTCTGGATTTTAATGTGTCCTACTTTTCTCTCCCCTCAGGGCCCCCATGCTGCTTGGGCCTTGTACCGGTTGAAGAAGTGGACAGTCCTGAGTCCTGCCAAGTGGGTGGAGGAGAGTGGTGTCCCCAACACCCCACGGGGGCCTACACAGGACAGGAGCTTGGGCTACGGCTCTCCCCCAGCCCACCAGTGCATGTATCTTTTGAAACACCACCTCCCAGAATTTAGACAGAAGCCAGTATTCCAGAAAGATTCTATATTATCATTTTTAAAAAGGGACAGAGAAAATGCGTATTTATTTTTCTATAATAGCCATATTTATATATTTATGCAGTTGTAAATAAATGTATATGTGTTTTTATAATGCCAGAGAGACACAGAGACATAGGGACTCCTACCCGGGGGCGTATGAGAGGGAAAACGAAGGAGCTACAACATAGCAGGAGTCGACCAGGATCACAGACTAGCCAAAACAGACTGAGGAGGCCTGCAGAGTAGCTGCTGAAAGCAAGAATCCTAGGTGCACAGTTCGTGATGACCATGAGGGAAAAGTGAGGGCCACAGTATCACAGGCTGGAGACACCTGTGAAGATGGTTGGACTGGTGCTACAGAAAACATTTTCAGATGCCCACGAGAATAGACTCAGATGTGTACAGTACTGTAAGCATTAAAAACCTTCCAGAATCAATAATCTGTGGCAACATATCTTTAAAAACAAACACTGTAACTTCTAAATAAATGTTTAGTCTTTCCTGTAACCTTCGGCTTCGTCATATATGAGTCAGCATTCCCCTCAGGATTGATTGAGTCTTTGAGTATCTGAAGAAAATATCCACTTGTGACATTTTCAGATCCATCAAGAGATGAGATCTGGAAATGGTGGCAGACGTTTCTAATTTTTTGCCTTGTAAATATTGAATGTCAGTTTTTATTCATGCAGAATACATTAATAAGTGTTTAGTCCAAGAGGGAGACAGTGTTCAGTAGGCAGGGAGAAGTGGCTTCGCAGTTCTCTTACCTAAGACTGGACTTGAGGTAAAACTGGTCATATCAGTAACACTGTCTATATAGGGGTATGTGTTGAGGCCCAGGTATATTCTCCCTTTAGTTAAGTGTTATTGCTACACGTGAACATGTGGTACCTGATACACCAACATGGCCGGAGGAATTGACTCACTAGTTGTTTAAAATCAGCATTCTCTTACTGCTTGCTGTCCAACCACAGGATCAGCCTTTATATGTGGAACTGGAACTAGATGGAGGCAGACTTGCAGCGTTATCTTCTAGATTTCGGTAAAGCTGAATTATGGATGAAATGCCACTTGATCCCGTTAAGAGTAGTCACGCCAGACCCTGGCTTCTCTCATCATGAATTGGATAAACAAGATGATAGGAAAGCCCAGGAGTGACTCTAATGGTCTAGGACAAGTACACCCTCTGCTGGCCAGAAGAAACAGCGCCAACTTTTAGATGTTAAATCTTTCTATCCAACAGCTGTCTTGGAAAAATTGTCATTGAGACACAACGTATTTTCAGAAAAGCAGTATTTTTAAAATATTTTAAATAAAATTAAGGACTATACATAACATGGAAATGCTAGGAAAGGAGAGGTAGAGCAGGTAAGAGAAAAAAGATGTGACTTCGGACCACCTGGCCAAAAGCCTAGAGGTCACTTCCAGGAGTGGGATAGACAGGGCTAATGTTCTCAGTTTTCACTTAGCTAATCCAGGGGGAACCTCAAATCTGGGCCAGTGCTCTCAATGATAGTTTTTCTTGCCAATGGCTAAAAATTCAGATAACCAAAAATCAAATTTCCTAAAATGGGATGTATCAAAGATGCTTCCTTGCGGTTTGAGACACAGTCTTCTAAGACTTCATACTCAATCTAGTTGGTTCCAAACAGATCTAAAATGATCCCATTCAATAATAAATAGATGTTGGGCACTGCAGTCCTAAGATTACCAAAAATTATTAAAACTACATCACTAGATGTGGTTTTAGACTTTTAGATCAGTTCACTTTAAAATAACAGGCTTGTTGCAGGAAACAAGGAAACTGAACTTCTGGTGAATTTTATGTCAGAAATCTTGGATGGATTTGAGAAAAAAAAGCAAACTTAAAAGGCCCAGGGTTTTCATCTGTTCTCCTGTGGTGTCTGAATGGGTGGGAGGATAAGGCCACCTTTCTTACGCAAAAGAGCGATCTCTTCCTTTAAGGCCAAAATCCTTTCTGCCTGGAAGTGGATCAGCTGAGTGACCTTCTCTCTCGCCACAGTATCTGCTTTCCGAGGGCCCTGGAAGGCATTGCCCTGTTGAGAGAGAACACCTCCCTACTGTAAGAATCATTTGAGATGTGAAAACTTCCCTGTCCTTGTGCCTTCCAGTCAGTTTAAATAGCCATAGCTCCTTTAAGGAGGCCCACATAGCCTGAAATCCCACCATTGGACATGTGTCCCTTTGGACTAATGAACAACTCAAAATGCAAGTCCCCTGGAGATGAGTAATTCATTAAGCTATCAGTCATTCATACCCTGAAGGGCTCATAATGAATCAAAAAGGCAAGGTCCCTCTGTTTTCTATACAGCCTATAGTTATATATTTTTTTCTCAAACAGGAAATCTTTATTTCCTTGTCTGATTTCTTCCCTGTCAAGCCCACCCCTGCTCATGCTTCAGACATCACTTTTAGGGAGGCCGCCTTTGCCCTGTGGACTAGGCTAGGATTTCCTGTTCTGTGTTCTATGAAAACAGCCATGATATATCATTGTAATTAGGTTGAACCATTTGAAATTTATGATACTTGACCACTTTTAAACCTAAAAAAGTGGCAAGCTATTATGGTTCTACCTGAATGTTTCTTTGATAACTATGTGTCTGAAGAGATCCTGTGCCTCTTAGATACAGGGCCCAGTGTGCCTAGATCTCATCACTACCCAGTGTTCACCTTAGAGCTTGTTACATAAGTAGATGCTCAATAAAATTTGAATGCATATTAAAAGAAGGGACATGCCACGTATTTAGTATCTACTCTCTGCCAGTTGCTTTACATATGCTGTCTCATTTAATCCTCACAACACTGTGAACTAGATGGCGTTATTCTACTTTTACAGATATGGAGACTGAGTCTGAGAAATTCATGAATTTCTTAATATAGGCCCAAGTCCCTATATTCTTGGGGTTAGAAGCAGGGTTAGACCAGGTTACCTGAAGCCAAAAGCCCATGACTTGTCCATGACTCTCACTTACTATGGCAGACCTTCATAGTAAGTAGAGGCAACCGTTACCCATAGCTTCTGCTTCTCCCTTGCCTACCTTCATTTTAGAAGCCATGAAAGCTATACACTAACTTTACCCAGCTTCTCTTCCAGCTAAGGGTGGCTAAGTAGATATAAGCAGAAAACTTTTGCTTTCTAAATGAAAAAAAAAAGAGGCTGGCCTGTGGATGTGAAACTGAGCTGATGCAATCTTGTGACTCTGAAGGAAACCTCAAAGAATCAGAATCACAGAGATACTGGCCCCAACATCACAGGCCCACTAAACCAAAACCCCTTAGTCATCGCCTCCAGACTTCTTTTAAGCTACTTTCAATGGGGCTTTTTGAAACTTGCAGCTAAAATGCATGTGCCAACTCATGCCCTGTCACACTGGTCGGTCATTTTAAAGTCACTTTAACTTTTCCCTCATTCTCACCATATCTAAACAAATTTTAGTTATTCTTATTTGACATGTTTTTTGACACTAATTTCTTGCCATCCCAAGAAGATTTTTGTAAGAATAGTAGCAATGGAGTCAGCTTTGGAGGTAGACAGACCTCAGTTTAAAAACTTACTTCTCCATGCATTATCTCTGAGAGCTACCTTTACAGAGCTTCCCCAGTTCTAACAGGGTATGAAGAAAAGGAGCACACCTGCTGGTTCTGTAGTGTATTCAATCGAGAATCAAGTTTTTTCTTTTCAATACACAAATCATTCATCTGGTGGAGCTTTTTGGTGTGTTCTTTTGTCTTCATCATCAGTTCCCATCGCACTTGAGCAATCTTCTCCTACCAGAGCAGGAAGATGCAAAATTAATTAAATGAATGAAAGGAAATAGAGAAAAATGAATGTCCAGATGTGATTAAAACCATTGGGCCAATGGAGTGATGTGCACGTAGGAAAGTATCATCAGAAGCCAGTATGAAAATGCAACCAGAAGCAACTGCATTTGGTCTGGTTTGACTAGAGAAAAGATAAAAAGTAGGTAAAAATAAGACAGATATAGATGCCACTCCATTCTCGAGGAAAGAAATCAGTGTGCATACTGAGTGTTGGTATTCATTAATTAAAAGAGAGAATGATAATTTAAGTGGGAAACTTTCATGTATTGCTTTTTCCCCAGTTTTGGCCCAGGATCCCCAAAATACTTGAATGGCCACACATCTGCTAGTGGCTTTCCTTTGTTCTCTTATTGCTTCAACAAATTACTTTAGATTTCACATATTCTTTCCAGCATTCCCCTGATAGGGACCAGTCCCACTGACATAAACACTTAAGTAATCTGCTTCTTCACAGCACAGTGGCAAATCTTGGATAAGAAAAGATGAGACAAGAAAGCACTAGGAACCTCTCCTTTTTTCCTATGTACTGATGTGATAAGACAGTAAACTGGAGAAGTCATAGTGATTTGTGGGTTTATAAAATCTTTGTAAAAGCTCCTGCCTTTGAATCAGGCTGTAACTGGGGCACTGCCTCATCTCATGGCTCTGGGAACAATGCATGCATTAACATCTTCTAAGACCCTACCAGCGAAACAGTCCATACCTTCTTATAAAATTTATTACTTAGAAGATGTTTTCTAATTTCCAGATTGTGACAGCATGCAAAAGCTATATAGAAACATACAATTAAGATCCTCAGAGTATAGCAGTTTCATTTCTAAAACTATTAGAGCATTTGTACACTAATGTAGACTTCAAAATGAAATCTCTCTGTAATCTCTCATGCCATTTTGCCATTATATTTACATGCGCCCTGGATGCCAAACCCCAGTGTTGGTGCTTTCACTCCAAGACAGACAAGTCCTTCTAACTAAGCGAATGGTGAAGAAGCCAAGACAGGCTTAAGATCACAAGACAATGGGGGCAGGTGGGGAGGGGCAAGTGGGGCTCAGAGACCCGCCTCCAGCTGTACGGATGCTTCGCAGGAACCACTTACAGCTCACCAGGATTTCTTGCCTCCACCCAAACTGAACCAAAGTAGATCACGTGCCCTCTCATCCTTACCTCCCACATCTTGATTTCCTTTGCATTCAAAAGCTCCTTTCGAAGTTTTCTGATCTTCAGTTCTTCAAGTGTTGTATTCACAGAAAGTGTCTGAAGAGCTTCTAGGTCTATCACACGGCCAAACTTGCTGATCATTAGTTGACGGACTGTTTCTTCCATTTCTAAAAGAAGACGGTGACCATCAGGTTGTTCAGTGGCTTCCATTGTTATTAAATGAACAATACCAATAACAATAACATTCTAAGAACGGCTTTTGTAAGATGGTAAAGGATTTCATGTTACCAGCCGATTATTCCTCTGTGACTTTTCACCTGCTACTTTCCTCACTTAACATGCCCATTCCTGCATTGTCATTTCATCTACTTCAAAATCCTGTATAAAACAGACTCATTTTTCCCAACACACTCTGATCTGCCCCTCCTCAGACTGCTAGTGGAGTTAAATTAGATTATGAACTCAGTTTCTCATTTTTTATTATTGATCTCTATAGCATCTAGTGTTAAGAATAGAGCAGGCACTTAACAGAAGTTTCCATCTCACTCCAAGTAAAAATGTAAGTCCTTCTGTTGTTTCACAAGGCCCTAATAATCCACCCTGCCCTGCCCCTCTTATCCCTCCTACTATGTCCTTTCCCACATCTGTCTCTTCATTTATTCCAGACATGCCGGCCTCCTTTTTGCGTCTCAGATATTTCAAGCTCACTCCCATCTCAGTTCCCACTGTCTGGAATGCTGTTCCCCAAACAGCCACATGGCTCACTCTGCCCACCCCATTTTCTGAAAGCAAGTTGTAAGACCTGTGAAGACTCACTTCCAGTACACTCAATTCTGAAAGTGTAACTAAGAGCAGTCCTTGTCCTCTAACCAGAGAGAGCCACATTTTATCAGCTATGTCACCTTTCAAAGAGAGCTTCCTGTCCTCTTACGGACCTCAGCACTCTCTTTCCTAGTCCTTTTAATACTTCTTATTAACAACTATCTCCAGGTAACATGCAATATATTTTACTTTGTTTATTATCTTTCCTCGGTGTGAGAACACTGGAATACCTAAGGAAAATTCCATTTGTGGGGTCTGAGCTCTCCAAGAAAACAATCCTTTAACAAGACTTTCTCAGGTACCAGACTGTCCCAAAGTGAAATCTGAAGGCCCTGAGGTATAACAAAATGATACAATTCTGTTCTAGTGCAGAAATTTGATTTCAGGTATCATTATTATAGTTGAATCGTAACAGTAAAACTGGTATGGCTGCCACTTTGCACAATCCAGGGAGGAGCAATTTATTTCTATTCTTTGTAAGTGTCCTCATGGACTTGTGTAATGTGATAGCCATGATAATCAGTGAAGCACATGAAATGATTAGATTATTTGCACACATGTGGCTAGCCTGTGTCTGCTGCTTGGCCTCTCTCAGTAAGAACCTTGACCCCACCCCCACCCCAGGCTAGCCCCATATAAGTGTGTACCCTCTCCCATGGCAGCCTCATGTACCAGGATATGTACTCCGGTCCTTATCATTCCTCCTGTGGAGCCAGCCTAATGCCTGTCTCCTATTAGTCCAGCTAATGTTCACTGGGAACATGAAAGCTTCTGAAACACTCGCTATCCACCTTCCCTGTGGCTGTGAGCTGTGCCCTCCTTGGAATGCAGTGAGCTTATCCCATCCTAGTACAAGTTCCAGACTCTCCCCTTCTTCCTCATTGGGTCTAAGGATGCCAGAAGGCAAACACAAGCTGACAGCGGTGTTTCTAATCACCGTTAAGCCTTTTTTTTCCTCTGGGTTACAGGAAAGGAACCCATCCCTAGTTTCATATTCAGAATTAGGAAATCAGTCTTTGACCAGATTCACAATTTGCTTTCAGAAAATGGGCTGGGGATAGGAGAATTGAAAGTCACTGAATAAAACTCCCACCACATGGAACTATTTCTTTTTATTTCAACTAACACTCCAAAACTTTGAATACTTCATTTTTCTTCACACATTTTCCCAAACTGAGTTTACCCAAATTGAAACAAGCTTCCTCATTTTCATACTACTTCATTTCTTGGTTTGATGACTAGTACTTTCAAATATAAACAACATTCACATTCAGTCTACAGAAGCCAAAGGAATGTGAAGTACGTGAGAAACATTAAAACCTCAAGCCTTACACCTGAGAAAATTTTGTGTCTCAAATAAGTGTTATTCAAACATGGAGTACTAACATGTGTTTTTTTATTTTATAATCCAGCCATCCATGAGGGCAGAACCATCAGCACTCATTGGAAACTGGCCTCTACGTATCCAAGCAACTTGGATTGGTGGACCACTATCTCATTCCCATTTTCTTTTCCTTTTTCAAATTTTCTTCTAAAAATTGTTATTTGTAAATACACGTAACATAAAGTACTATTTTAATCATTTTTAAGTATACAGTTCTGAGGCATTAAGGTAGATGCTATGGTATTGGTAATATTATCTTTATCAAAGCTGGAATACTTCACCACTTATACACATGTCCCATATATCAAACATTATAAAAAGTATTTTAAAAGATAATTATCTTTCCACTGCATTTTATACTATCTATCGCAATTCCAGGTGGATTAAAAACACAAATGTAAAGAATACTACTAAAAGAGGGAACTATATAAAAATATCTTTATGATCTCAAAATAGGGAAAGATTTCTTAAACAAGACACATACACAATGCACAAACCATAAATAGATTAACAAAGTTAACTACGTTAAGATTTAAAATGTCTATATCCCCAAAATACACTAAACAAAATAAAAAGGCAAGCCACAAACTAGAAGGGATTTGAAGTGCATTCGATGGACAAAGAAAGACAGAATATAGAAAGAACTCCCTAAAATCACTAAGAAAACAAATAAAAAATAGAAGTAAAAAAAATGGGTAAAAGATACAACTGGCAAGTTAGAGAAAAGCAAACAGAAATAGATGTATGTGAAGCTGTTTGACCTCACCAGAATCAAGGAAATGTAAATAAAAACCACAGTGAAAACAACTTAACATCTACTGGGTTGACAAACATACTAAAGTCTGATAGCATCAAGCAATGATGACAATATGAAGCCTGGGCAATTCTCACACACTGTAGGGGGCGGGGAGCTAAAACGGAACAACCATTTTGGAGGGCGACATGGCAATATCCAGGAGCACTGAAAATGTACACATTACCCTGTTACCTAGAGCCCCCCATCCTGGGATTTATCTTCTTACACACATGCACAGGGAGACATGTACAAGAAGATTTGCTGTAACATTGTCTGTAATCATGAAAAATATCCTAAATATCAACAGAAGACTGAAGAAATTACCTCCTTTATAGTTCTATAATGAAATATTATAATAGCAGTTATGGTGAATAATTATTATAGCAATATGGATGACTCTAAAGAACTAGTTTAATAAAGTGAACTATAAAATTATATAACACAGTATTTCAGTTAAAAATATGCAAAGTAGCTTCACATATTGTGTGTGGATACATGCATAAACATACATGTGTTCTCACCTGGTGCTGGATCCTGGGGTAGGAGATAGCAGAATATTAGAAAGAGAAAGGCCTTCAATTGTAACTTCAGTGTTTTATTTTTTATGCTTGGTAGTAATACATGGGTTATTATTATATTATTCTATATTTCATTAATATAAAACCTTTTGTAATCCAGAGAAACCATTTCTATGATAAAAGATTTATCCCTTTAAAATAGGAGAGTGATCTTCAATGGTATCAGGAGAAATAGTAAGTAGGAAGATAAGGTATTCTTGTTTCCTCTTGATTCTTTGATTACTTATTGTTTTCAAAGATGGAGACAGTCACTTGATAGTTTCCTCTTAACAACAAATATTACTTATGAGGAAATATCAATAAATATTACCAGATAATCCATGGGCTTAGTTACTCACTCTGTATGGTTTTTGCCATCTCTCTCTTTTCTCGAATAAGCTGTTTACGCCTCTCCCGAAATTCTTTGTTAATTTTTTGTTGCTTAGAATTCTCCTCATGGAGCTGTACAATTCGATCTTGAAGCTGTCCCAAGGAGCGATTAGAAAAGACCAAAGTTCCAGAAAGATCACTAGGTATTTCTCCAAATACCACATATTCAATCTAACAAAAACAAAACAAAACCAAAATCAAAACAAAGATCAAATTAAATGTAAAGTCATAGAAAGCATGAGGGAAGCACTTCCTTCTGTTCCTTGTTTAGGTTACTGTCTTTCTCACCACTAAATAAGGTGAAAGCAGGAGGCTGCCTTCAGATAGTAAGCCATGTTAGATCCCTCTGGGGACGGCAAATCTTCCCACACAGATCATGGCTAATATCTACTGCACAATGATGGAACAAACATTTCATGGTTGGCATATTAGGCAAATTGCTACATGCAGCTAACCCAGTTTGGTTTGGGTTACACAAAGTAAATCAAACCCAAAACATCGCTGGAGGCAAAAATGGCAAAACTGAAACTGTCCTACTTCAGGCACATCAGAAGAAGGCAGTGTTCTTTGGAAAAGACAATAGTGCTGGGAAAATAGAAGGCAGAATGAAAAAAAGAAGACCAAACATGGGATGGATTGACTTCATAAAAGAAGACGTGAGTCCACAGGAGCTAAGCAGATTTGTTGAGGACAGGACATTGTGGACGTCACTCATTCGTAGGGTTGCCCAGAGGCAGAGCCAATTCCACAGCACCTAACACTGACATACAACATATGTAAGGCTAATCTTAGGTTTCTCTTCTAAAACACAGCTTTCTCTCTTTACTTGACAAAAGACAGTATTTTTCTCTTTTCTCTCTCAGCCTTTTTCTCTCACTGATATGTATCTCTGCATTTTAACATGTTACAATTCAAGTGGAGTGTGGAAATAAACAAAAAAAGGAAAAAAGAAAAAATATTTTC
>NW_011888782.1:31751662-31752718 GCF_000151845.1 Pteropus vampyrus | reverse complement strand
CAACTTTTCACTATACTTATAGCTCCATTATGCTCGGTAGAAATTATTAACAACCATGATAGTAATCATGATACTAGTATGGATGTTCACAGCAGCACACTGAGCCAAGCTTTGTGCTAAGCCCTTTATGTGCATTATCTGAACTCAAGGCTCACAGGTCCTACAAGTTAGAAATTAATTGTCTTAATTTTATAACTGAGGATCCTAAGTTTCAGAGAGGTCACATAGCTGGTATGTGACAGAATGGGATTCAAGTACAATATCTCTATATTAATTTCCAATAAGCCCCATTTATCCATCAAGCATAAAGAAAGAATATGAAAATATAATATATTACTACAATGGAATTCGGGAACCTTAGTTCTAGCCAAGTTCTGTCACTGAACTAGCTGTGAGACTCCTTTCAAGCCATATAAACCTGCTATAAAATAACAAGTTGCATTACAAAAAGTTTTAGCTCTCTTCCACTTCTAAATATTATGATTTTAAGAAGACTCTTGTTTTCAAAATCAAAATAAGATTTAAACTTTATTTGAAATTAAATTTTAAAATTCAATTTAAGAATTATATGAAATGTCTAGAAAAACAAAAAGAAATTTTAAACCAAAAAGAAATTTTTTCTACTAAACTATATGTCTATTGAGACTGTAAGAATATTGGTCTGGATGTTTCAGACTGGTTTCACTGGTGAAAACTGTGAATATACATTGTCAAGCATCTCTAGAAAAATTGCTCTCACAAAACAGGTTTGAAATATGAAAATTTGATTAGACTGTTGTCTATCACCATACACTAAGATTAACTCAAAATGGATTAAGGACCTGAATATAAGACTTGAAACAATAAAATGTATAGAAGAAAACAGGAACGAAACTCAAAGACCTTGGACTTAAAGAGGATTTTATGAATTTGACCTCAAAGGCAAGGGAAGTAAAAGTGAAAATAAATGAATGGGCTTACATCAAACTAAAAAGGTTCTGCTCAGCAAAAGAAACCGTCAGCAAGGTAAAGAGACAACCATCTCAATGGGAAAATATATTTGTAAGCAACGCCTCC
>NW_011888782.1:31749507-31751612 GCF_000151845.1 Pteropus vampyrus | reverse complement strand
TTAGATCCCTCTGGGGACGGCAAATCTTCCCACACAGATCATGGCTAATATCTACTGCACAATGATGGAACAAACATTTCATGGTTGGCATATTAGGCAAATTGCTACATGCAGCTAACCCAGTTTGGTTTGGGTTACACAAAGTAAATCAAACCCAAAACATCGCTGGAGGCAAAAATGGCAAAACTGAAACTGTCCTACTTCAGGCACATCAGAAGAAGGCAGTGTTCTTTGGAAAAGACAATAGTGCTGGGAAAATAGAAGGCAGAATGAAAAAAAGAAGACCAAACATGGGATGGATTGACTTCATAAAAGAAGACGTGAGTCCACAGGAGCTAAGCAGATTTGTTGAGGACAGGACATTGTGGACGTCACTCATTCATAGGGTTGCCCAGAGGCAGAGCCAATTCCACAGCACCTAACACTGACATACAACATATGTAAGGCTAATCTTAGGTTTCTCTTCTAAAACACAGCTTTCTCTCTTTACTTGACAAAAGACAGTATTTTTCTCTTTTCTCTCTCAGCCTTTTTCTCTCACTGATATGTATCTCTGCATTTTAACATGTTACAATTCAAGTGGAGTGTGGAAATAAACAAAAAAAGGAAAAAAGAAAAAATATTTTCTTTTTGTCTTCTCTCATTAATAAGTAGAGATCAAAATAATTATTACTTCATTAGTTTATGTCTATTTAAAGATGGCGCAAAAGTAATATTTGTGCGAGATCCAAGATTTCAAAATCTAAGCCATTCCATTCTTAAGTCATAGACTTCTCATTCTCCAGACCTGAAATGATTCAACTTTTAAAGTTGAATAATAGGTCATAGGGAAATACATGTTTTGATGTTATTCTTTTATAATAACCTGAGAATGGATAAGGAAAGTTGGGGTGTCGTTCTACAGGTAGAATTCTCAGCAAAGGATCACTCTTGGCCCCACTAGTGACCCATAAATTTTATTGTGGAAAAGCCTGGGTGTGGTGGTTCTTTTATTCAGGGTGGGACAACCTCTAGACCCATCACCTGGTGGAGCTTGAGTGGAATCACAACCAGCAGTTCATTCAGCCGCTGCTGCTTCTCTCGTTGATAAGCCTCCAGGTCCTCCTCAGCTGCATTAAGATTAGTAGCTATAATTTTGACCTGTGGGAAGCCCCATGAGTAAAATGTTGACAAGATTCAGAGAACACAAACCCAAAGAGGTAAATGAGGGCATCTTGAGAGGAAGTAAAAGCATGAGCAAGATTTGCTATTTGGGGCTGTGATTACATGGAGAATCCCGGTCTGCAGCCCAGGAATGTATATTATTTCCTTCCGGCCAAGTCATTGTCTACACTACTTTTTCAATCATTCCAATGTCTCCAGAGTTGTAAAGGTTTTATAAATGTGAGCTCAGAAAACATGTCCTCATCTCCCTCTTATTTTTGTATGAAAAATATCTCTCAGCATGGAATGTCTTTGCCAGGATGGTTCAAATCTTGTTTGGTCAAAATGAACTCAATAAATTAAAGGGAAAAGGCTCTAAAGTGACAAAACCACTAACTACAGGATTTCTACAACACATTCTTCATCTCCCAAAAAACTTGAAAAAATTTTAAATCATCTGCTATTGGAAGAGAAGCAATATATCAAAAATATTTCTGAATATGAACCAAGTGATGTTGCTCTAGGAAAGGGTATCTAGGAAGGAAAATGAGCAGATAAGGCAGAAATTAATCAATATGATCATACTAAAAGTTTAGCTTACTGGTCTCCACCATGGGATGCACCCACCCCAAAGTGTCAACAAAGTGACCACTGGGTGCAGAAAAATATATAAGTTTCTATTTCTATGTATTTTTTTAAATTTCTGTTTTTGTGAATGTTTCATCATATACAAAATACAGTTGACCATCGAACAATGTGGAGGTTAGGGGCGCCGACCTCTAGCACAGTTGAAAATCCACGTATAACTTAAGTTGGTCCTCTGCATCTGTGGATTCCCAACCAAGGATTGAAAATACTGTTTCTCACCTGCAGTTGGTTGAATCCACAGATGTGAAACCTAGGGATACGGAAAGCTGACTGTATATATACTGAAAAATTTCTGCATTATAAGTGGACCTATG
>NW_011888782.1:31746180-31748082 GCF_000151845.1 Pteropus vampyrus | reverse complement strand
ATATACAATGGAATATTATTCAGCCATAAGAAGAGATGAAATACTGCCATTTGCGACATGGATGGACCTCGAGATAATCATGCTAAGTGAAATAAGCCAGACTGAAAAAGTAGAAAATCACCTGATATCACTTAAAGTAGAAAATTACCTGATATCTGGCTTATTTCACTTAGCATGAGATAATCATGCTAAGTGAAATAAGCCAGACTGAAAAAGTAGAAAATCACCTGATATCACTTATATGTGAAATATAAACCTAAAAGCAACAAATGAACAGGACAAACAGAGACTCATGGACATGAACAATGCACTAGTGGTTACCAGAAGGTAGAGAGTGGGGGAGGAGGGAGGAGGTAGGCAGGGTAAAAGGGGTCAAATATAGGGGAGTAGGGGAGGGTAAAGTGGGTAAAGGGGATCAAATATATGGTAGTTAAAGGAAACTGGACTTTGGGTGGTAATCACACAATAGAATATATAGATGTCAAATTATAATGTACACCTGAAAATTATATAATCGTATTAACCAATGTTACCCCAATAAACTTAATAAAAAAATAAAAATAAATGAAATATGAAAATTTGAATGGGTTTGCCAAAAAGAGAGAGCTTTGTTAAAGAAAAAGGGCGGTGGGGGGAGAAAAAATATACACAATTTTTGTTTCTCTATGCAAAGAAACTTGCTGTATAAATAATGACTGAATCAACTACAGATTGTCTGCAGGTTATTTAATTTGTCATCATACCTGGCTGCCTAAAAAGACAGAAAATAAACCATCCAGAGAGCCCTCCAAAGTATTTGTTACACTATACTTCATACATCTTAAAACATCGTTTCCTTACATTTTATTATAAGGCAATTGAGAAACCAAAAAAAGGACCTTACTGGTATGGTTAATCCATATTCATACTTCATAGAGAACACAAGGTTTTATCCAACTTACTTGTAGGACAGATAGAATCATCAAAAACCTCAGCTTCAGATCCAGACTCATCCTCATCACTCTCCAAGCTGGATTCTTCTTCACTTGATTCATCACTATCCTCATCCTCATCTAAGGAGAGAGGAAAACACTGTTAATAAGAAGAGAAGTTCCTGTGTTAAGCTGAATCTCAGATTTTAAAAATATTTTCAATGAGTTAGTCACTAGGAAAATAACAGAGATAAAGAAGAAATGACTCAATACTTTTAGAAGAGGTTAAAGACATAGAGACCATATGCCTGCAGAAGGTTGTACAATTAATTTCAACGCATCAGGTCAGAGAGGGTTGAGACTAGGCTGCCAAACTGTTTATGCTATGACCCACCTAAAACACTCTTGAAATTAAATTTTAAAAATTCAATTTAAGAATTATATGAAATTATATAGGTCCACAATTCCTAAATCATAGTGCTCTGAAAGCAGAGAAGATGTTCACAATTTATCTGAAGAAATGCTATTTATAATCTTTATTTAACCTACTTAGCATTAATAATAATAACGTATGTCTTGCTACAGAAGTACTGAGCTGTTTGATTTAGAGATCCTGCACCAAACTCTGCTGGGGTGTTAGTGACAAAGATTCTCCCTGACCAAACTTGATTCAGGCTCCTCTGAGTCCTCTTTCTGGCTAGTCTTTGACCTTGAGCTCTGTCCTTAGCCCATTTAGTCTAGTTTTAGCAAGAATCCTGCTAAGTCAGTTTAGTAAAAATCACCCACGATTGATATCTGATCAAGTTCCTTAATCTCTGCCCTCAATAGCTGACCACTCTGGCCTTCCTTCAGCCAAAATCCTGTAAAATCAGTTTAGCAAAGAATTACCTCTTAATAATTTTCCATCCACTGACCTCCACTCTGCTCTTTGGCTATAAATCTCTACTTGTCTTTGTTATATTCAGAGTCAAGCTGATTTCTCTCCCTTCCT
>NW_011888782.1:31727781-31745545 GCF_000151845.1 Pteropus vampyrus | reverse complement strand
ATAATAATGTATGTCTTGCTACAGAATTACTGAGCTGTTTGATTTAGAGATCCTGCACCAAACTCTGCTGGGGTGTTAGTGACAAAGATTCTCCCTGACCAAACTTGATTCAGGCTCCTCTGAGTCCTCTTTCTGGCTAGTCTTTGACCTTGAGCTCTGTCCTTGGCCCATTTAGTCTAGTTTTAGCAAGAATCCTGCTAAGTCAGTTTAGTAAAAATCGCCCACCATTGATATCTGATCAAGTTCTTTATTCTCTGCCCTCAATATCTGACCACTCTGGCCTTCCTTCAGCCAAAATCCTGTGAAATCAGTTTAGCAAAGAATTACCTCTTAACAATTTTCCATCCACTGACCTCCACTCTGCTCTTTGGCTATAAATCTCTACTTGTCTTTGTTATATTCAGAGTCAAGCTGATTTCTCTCCCTTCCTACAAAATCCCATTGTAGTTGTCCCCCGTAAATAAAGTCTGCTTTATTATTCTTTAACAAGTGTTATGAATAATTTCTTTAACAATGTTTATATGATATCTTTTATAAAATATAAAGAATTTTGAATAGTAAAACACATCTGCCCCCAAGAGTTTTGGATAAGGAATTGTAGAACGCCCACACCCAATTCTGCCCCATTTTTTTAAAAAAACACCTTGAAGACTTCTGTGAACCACAGATCATCAATTAGCAATTTCAATTTTACAGAACATCAAGTTGGAGATAAGAGCTACACTTCATACTCTCTAGAAGATTTCTTAAATTTAAGCTCTCTCTTAAAATTACTTTAAGTGATCTGTACCATCTTATGAAATGAGTCATCAAACTTTAAAATAATATCTTAAAATTCTTACATAGACTTCTGCTTTTAGGAAGATGAGGTAGGCCTACTTTTCCTGATTCCTCCCACTAAATACAGCTAAAGACTCTGAATAGTATAAGTAAAAAAAACCTTAAGGCAGATAAACTATTAATATTATAAACTGAATATTATAAGTAAAAATAAAAACATAAGAAGACAGATAAACTATGCACCTCAGAACCTGAGGAACAACACTGTGGTGAGTTCTCAGTGTCTTCTTTTTGCCTCATATACTTCAGACTTGGAGATGAATAAATTAGTGACTGTAAACACCAACAAGCACAGATATAAAAAGGCCCCATAAGAGCCTATTCTCTCTAGCCAAATGACCAGTAAAGAGGTAGCCTAGCAAGACAGAAAACTTTTAGACAATACTCCCATCACCCATCACATAAAAAACAAAACAAAACAAAACTATGGTCCCACTCCCACCCACGGCAAAGCCAAGTAGGGAGCCTAGACATCTACCCTTGCAAAGTTGTAATGAGGCACACCAACATTCCCACCAGGATGGTGTTAGAGAAGTCCAAATAGGGAATAGAAATTTTCATTACTTCTGGCTGGTAATCAGTCTACTCCTGAACCATTAAGATGTCTGTTGAGACCCCATAGGTAACCTGAACTTTTACTCTCACTTGGCAGTAAAAAGGTTCCCTTATCCCTCTCCACAGAGGCAGTGTCCGAAGAACCCTAGTGTAGAGTCAGGATTTTCAACTCTGCCCAGAGCCACCAAAGCCATCCCCAGCACATCATCAGTAGAGACTATGTGGAGGAGCTGGAATTCCATCTGCATATGGCAGTAACAAGGAGATCCCCTTTCTGCTGGGTGACTATAAGAGTTGAGTATCTCTACCTGGCAGTAAGAAGCAGGCACCCACCCTTTTCTCTGGCAAAGCAGTGTTAGAGAAAGCCAAGTAAAACAGAAGATTTTAATGAGATACCGAGTCTCATAACATAATATGAAAGTTTCTGGGTTTCAATAGAAAGTCACTCATCATCCCAAGTACCAGGAAGATCTCCAACTGAATACAAAAAAAAAGAAACCATAAATGCCAACACTAAGATGACAGAAGTGTTAGAATTATTTGACAAAGTATTTAAAACAGCCATGATAAAAATGCTTCAATGAGCAAATATGAATACACTTGAAGCAAAAATGAAAAAAAGAAAACTGCAAAGCTTCACTAAATATAGTCTCAGAAAAAAAAAATACAAAGAAAAAAGAAAAGCTATAAAGAGGAAGTAAGTAGAAATTTTATTTTAAACTATAATTACTAGAATAAAAACTCAATGAATAAGATCAACATCAGAATGGGGTAAACAGGGAAAGAATCAGTGAACTTGAAAATAGAACAATAGACATTCATCAACTTGAACAACTGAAAGTAAATAGACTGCAAAATGAACAAACCAAACCCAAACCCCAGAGCCTCAGGGACCTATGAGACTATAATGAAAGATTTAACATTCATGCCACTGGAATACCAGAAGGAATGAAGACAGAGGGAGTCTTTAAAAGTACTTGAAGATATAATGGTTGAAAACTTCTCAAATTTGGCAAAAGACATAAACCTGCAGATTAAAGAAGCTGACTAAATCCAAAGGTGGAAAAGCTCAAAGGAGTCTACACTAAGACAGATAACAGTCAAATTCTGAAAATTAAAGACAAAAAGCAAATCTTGAAGGCAGTGAGAAAAAAGTGATACTTTACCTGTAGAGGATAAACAATTTGAATATCAGAGTGTTTCTCATCAAGAAAAAAGAATTTTAAAAAAATGAGGATAGTTTAAGGGTCCTCTGGGACAACTGTACCAACATTCACATCATAGCGGTATTAGAAGGAGAAAAGAGAGCTCAAAGAATTGAAAAATTATTTGAAGAAATAATGATGAAAAATATCTCTGACCTGGTGAAGGAAATAGACATATAAGGCCAGGAAGAACAGAGAGTCCCAAACAAAATGAACCTTAACAGGCCCACACCAAGACACATCATAATGAAAATGCCAAAGATTAAAAACAAAGAAAGAATCTTAAAAGCAAAAAGAAAAAGCAATTAGTTATCTACAAAGGAGTTCCCAAAAGACTGTCAGCTGATTTCTCAGCAGAAACTTTGCAGGCCAGAAGGGACTGGCACAAAATATTCAAAGTGATAAAAGACAAGGACCTATAACCAAGGCTACTCTACCCATCAAAGCTGTCATTTAGAATAGCTTTTCTGAGCAGAGTAGTCCTGGTTTTAGAACGTCCCAGACAAGAAAAAGCTAAAGGAGTTCATCATGAACAAACCAGCATTACAAGAAATGTTAAAGAGACAAGAAGAAGGAGAAAGAAGGAGGAGGAGGAGGAGAAAAAGTAGGGGGGGAAAGGCCAAAAATATGAATAACAAAATGGCAATAACTACATATCTATCAACAATTACTTTAAATGTAAATAGATTTAATGTTCCAATCAAAAGACATAGAGTGGTGAATGGATAAGAAAATAAGACCCTTATATACATTGCCTACAAGAGAGTCACTTCAGATAGAAAGGTAGAGAGGTAGAATATATTTCATGAAAATGGAAACAAAAACAAAGAACTGGAGTAGCAATATTTATATAAGACAAAATAGACTTTATTTATTTTGACATTATGTGTTTTCTTCTTCTTTTTTTTCTTTCAAAATAAACTTTCAAATAAAGGTTATAGCAAGAGACAAAGAAGGTCCCAGTAATCCCACTTCTGGGCATTTATCTGAAGAAATACAAAACACTAATTTGAAAAGACATGCACCCATATGTTCATTGCAGCATTATTTACAATAGCCAAGATATGGAAGTAATCTGTGTCCATCAATAGACAAATAGATACAGAAGAAGTTGTACATATACACAATGGAATATTACTTAGCCATAAAAAAGAATGAAATCTTGTCATCTGCAATAACATGGATGGACCTAGAGAGCATTATACTAAATAAGTCAGAGAGAGAAAGACAAATACCGTATGATTTCATTTAAATCTAAAAAATAAAATAAACACAAAACAGAAACAATCTCATAGATACAGAGAATATTTTGATGGTTGCCAGATGGGAGGGGCTTGGGGAAATGGGGGAAAGAGGAAAAGTAATTAAGAAGTACAAAGTAGTAGTTATAAAAGTCATGAAGATGTAAAGGAATATAGTCAATAATATTGTAATCCCTATGTACGGTGTCAGATAGTGTCAGATGTAACACCTACATATGGGTACTAGATTTATTGGGGTGATCACTTTGTAAATTATATAAATGTCTAATTACTATATTGTACACCTGAAACTAATATTTTATGTCAACAGTAATTGAAAAATTAAAAAATTATTATAAAGAAATAAAAGGAATCTTTGAACATCAGGAAAAAAGAAAGAACATGGTAAGCAAAAATGTAGATAAATACGATAGGCTTTCTTCCTCTCTTTCAGTGTTCAAATTATGTTTGATGATTGAAGCCAAAATTATAACATTATAACATTGTCATATATGGTTATAGATATACCTAGAGGAAATATTCAATATAATAATAATATAATAAAAATCGTATGATGGAGATAAAAGGATATAAAGATAGGTAAGAATTCTTAAACTGGTAAAGTGATGATATTGGTGGACTCGAATAAATTTTGTATATATAACATAATATATAGAGCAACCACTTAAAATATTATACAAAGAAATACACTCAAAAACACAAGACAAAATTAAAATGGAATTCTAAAAAATGTTCAAGTAACCCACAGGAGGATAGGAAAAAGGGAAAAAAGACATAAACAGAGAATAAGAACAAATTTAAAAATGATAGATTTAAAACCAAATATATCAAATATAAATGATTTAAATACACCAATTAAAAGACAGAGTAGATGAAAAACATTATCTAACCATATGCTTCACTTCATATATCTACATATATATATATTTCACTCCAAATATGTATACATACATATATTTATATTCAAGTTGAAAATAAAAAAAGAGAAAAGATATATCGTGAAAATATTAATCAAAGCAAAGCAGGAGTGGCTAAATTAATATCAGATAAAATAGACTTCAGAGCATAGAAAATCACTAGAGACAAAGTAAAACCTTGTATAATGATAAGTGTCAAGATGCCATGACAATCCTATATGTGTATACATAAAACGACAGCTGCAAAATATGTAAAGCATAAACTAGTAAAAATAAAAAGAAAAATAGACAAATCCATAATAATATCTGGAGATGTCAACCCCCATCTCTCAACATTCGATAGAACGACTATACAGAAAATCAGTAAGAATATAGAAGACCCGAACAGCACCATCAACCAACAGAACTAGTTGATAATAATAGAACACTTCACCCAAAATAGCAGAATACACATACTTTGCAAGAAATCTCTCAAAAACTTCTAAATTAATAAATGAGGTCATAAGATATGAGATAAAAATCTAAAAAGCAATCGTCTTTTTATATACAAATGGTCCTTGATTTACAGTGGGATACATGAACTCATCATAAGTTGAAAATATTTTAAATTAAAAATGCATTTAACACTACACTGTAGAGTATCATTTTTCTATCCTCATGATCATGTGGCTGACTGGAAGATGTGGCTCACTGCCACCACTCAGCATCATGAGAGAATATTGTACTGCATATTGCTAGCCTGGGAAAATATCAAAATCCAAAATTTGAAGTACAGTTTCTACTGCATGTATATTGCTTTTGCACCATGGTAAAGTCAAAAAATTGTAAGTTAATCAGGGACCATCTGTAGTAGCGTGAGCACGTGGCACTGAGATTAAAAAATAAAATAGCATTTTAAATCGCTCAAAAAATGGAAATATTTAGATATAAATCTAACAAAACATTAACATGAATTGTATGTTGAAACTACACAATGCTGACAGAGAAATCAAAGCTCTAATAAATATATACTGTGTTCACACAACATAATAAAGATGCCAATTCTCCACAAATTGATATAAAGGTTTAACACAATTAAACCTATCAAAATTCCAACAAGATTTTTTTGTTGTTGGAAATATGAAAATTATTCTAAATATGAAAATTATTCTAAAATATGGAAAGATAAAGGAAGAAGAATAGCTAAAACAATGTTAAAAAAGAATAAAGGGGGAGGAACTAGTATACCTGATTTCAGGACTCAATAGCTACTGTAATCAAGACTGTAGTATTGGTGGAGAGATAGACATACAGATCAATAGAACATAATAGATAATCCAGAAATAGATCCACAGAAATAGGCCCAAATGATTTTTGACAAAGATCAAAAGCAATTCAATGGAAGAGCAATAGTCTTTTCAACAAACGGAGCTAGAAAAGTTAGACAGTCATAGGAGAAAAAAAAAAAAAACCTTGACCTAAGCCTTAAAACCTCACAAAAAAATTAAAACCAAATGGACCATGGACTTAAATGTAAATGTAAAATTATAAAACTATTATAAAACACAGGAGAAAATCTTTGGGACCTAAAGCTAGACAAAATTCTTAGACCTAATACCGAAACAAGATCCATAAAAGGAAAAATTGACAAATTGGACATTGACAAAGTTAAAAACTGTTGTCCCAAAAAGATCCTGTTAAGAGAATGAAAAGACAAGCTACATATTGGGAGAAAATATTTGCAAACCATATATCTGACACAGAACTAGTATGTAGAGTATATAAAGAATTCTCAAAATTCAACAGTACAAAAGCAAACAATCCTGTTCAAACATAGGCAAAAGCCATGGAGCTATTTTACCAAAGATATACAGTTGACAAATAAACAATTGAAAAGACGTGCTTGTTAAATGAAACTACTCTATGCTATCTCATACCAGGTACACACAGATATACACACACAAACTCCAGATGGTTAGAGACCTAAAAGGTTTATATCTTCTCCTTTATAACCTCCACAATGTCACTAAATTGCCTATTTTGTGATTTGAAAAAGTGTCTAATATATCCCTTAGTTATTTATTTCATGTTAATGAGAAAAATAGTATCATATATAAAAGATAAATACAAACCAGCATCTCCTTCAACCTCCTTTTTCTTTACCCGCTTAATCCTCTTCTTTAGAACTTTCATGAGGAAGTTGGCAAATTTATTGTTTTCTCCAAGGGCTGTTTGGAAACCAGCATAAAGCGCCTTTTCTTGTTCCTGGAGCTTATTGATTTCATTCTTTTTCTCTTCCATTTCTTTAAGAGTTTCATTTATTTTCCACTAAATGAACAACAACAAAAACAAATGATAAAATATTTCTGATAAACTGGGTTCAGAGAATAATGCATATCACAATGTTAAGGGTACAGTTCTATACACATTTTTTAAAATTTCTTCATAGAAGTTTATATTTCTGATATTTACAGAGCAATCATATATTTGGTTAAATTTTATAGTTCTTTTGTAAAAAAAAGAAAAAAAGAAAAAAATCCAAATAGTTAAGTTCAGAATCAAATAAGATCAGTTTTTAAATGTTTAGATTCCTTGAAAAATCTAAATTAATTAAATTGAAATTTTTACTGATATGTGAACGTCAACTAATATTTCTGTGTGTATGGTCTGAAAAATAAAAGTTTTTTTCATAACTATATATGATAACTAAAATGAGAAGCTACACTGCATCTTAGGAAAGCTGATATATCTAAAAATGGATATCTCCATTCAGTATGTAAGATCTATTTAGAATCTTTCTTCCTTTAAGACAAAGGTGATATAATTTACCTCTTTAAATTTAATATACATATATAAGAAATAAAGAAACTTTATTATCTATAATATTTAATTATATATTACTCTGAAAATAGCTATCATATTTAAGAAACTCACCAAATTTTTTTCCAGTTATATTCATAAGGATGGCATATAATCAAAACTCAATTGTATATGGTAGCTAGTGACAACAAAAATATAAACTTTTGAAGTCCACAGATAAACTATAAGGCTCACTTTTGAAAATTTTATTCTACCTTACAGAATACACCAAATTCACTAAAAAATCTGACTTACTTTTCTCTAACCAAGGATACCAAAAACAGAGAGCAAGCAGGAATAATGGGGAAAGAAGAAAGGAGAGAAGACAAGAAAGGGTTGAAGACTAGAATAAGGGAGGAAATTTAGTTGAGAAAAACAAAGAAGAACCAAGTTCCCTCCATAACTAAGGGCACAGCCAGCTAGCATTCTCCTGCCTGTTCATACTTGCATGTCCTGTTCTTCTTTGTCTAATGAATTAACACGCTCTTGAAGTATGTTCTCCTGTTTTTCAAAATTCTTGAGGAGAAGGATTTCTTGAAATAATGTGACATGGTGCAGGTCAGATAATTTCATCTGAGTATCTAGTTTCAGTTTCTGATGTCTCAGGAGATGGAGTTCTGCATCAAAAGTGATAGTCAGTTCTTTGATCTGAAGTGAAAAAAGATTTGAGGATATATTAGAAAAACAGGTAAAGATATTCTTTAAACTATCTAATACTACTAATTGGTTTGGGTAAAAGCATTTTCTCATTACCCCCTTACTATGGGTGAATTACATGGGTGTGTGTCATTGTATCTAGTCATATAAATCAATTCATCAATGGTCTTAAATTTACAGAAATGAACTTATTTGTCAAGTGGTAGGAACTTTGTAACTACAGTCCTTCCAGCTATTTCTTCACCATTGATAAAGTCATTGATCAAAAATTCCCTTCTTGTCAACAAGGTAAAGAGACAACCATCTGAATGAAAAAATATATTTGCAATGCCTCTGATAAAGGCCTAATATCCAAAATATAAAAAGAACTCACATAACTCAATAACAACAACAACAACAACAAAAAACGATCCAATTAAAAATAGGCAAAGGACCTAAACAGACACTTCTCCCAAGAAGACATACAAAAGACCAATAAACATATGAAAAGATGCTCATCATCACTAGCTATTAGGGAAATGCAAATCAAAACCACAATGAGATACCATCTCACACCTGTTAGAATAGCAATAATCAACAGGACAAGTAATAAGTGTTAGAGAGGATACAGAGAAAAAGGAACCCTCATATACTGCTGGTGGAACTGCAAATTGGTACAGCCACTATGGAAAACAGTATGGAGCTTCCTCAAAAAACTAAGAATTGATCTACCATGTGATCCAGGAATCCCTCTACTGAGTGTTTACCCCAAAGACTTGAAAACTCATATCCCAAAAGATATTTGCATACTGATGTTCATAGCAGCATTATTCATGGTGGCCAGGACATGGAAGCAACCAAAGTGTCCTACAATAGATGATTGGCTAAAGAAGCTGTGGTACGATGGAATATTATTCAGCCATTAGAAGAGATGAAATATTGCCATTTGTGACAACATGGATGGACCTTGAGATAATCATGCTAAGTGAAATAAGCCAGACAGAAAAGGTTGAAAATCACATGATATCACTTATATGTAGGATATAAAGCGAAAAGTAACAAACAAACAGGACAAACAGAGACTCATGGACATGGACAATAGACTAGTGGTTACCAGAGGGTAGGAGAGAGAGAGGGGAGGTAGACGGGGTAAAGGAGGTGAAATACGTGATGACAGAAAGAAATCTAACTATGGGAGGTGAATACACAATGCAATATATATATGCCTTACTGTTAAATTGTACACCTTAAACTTACTGGATTTTGTTAAGCAATGTCACCATTAAAGAGAGAGAGAAGGAAGGAAGGAAGGAAGGAAGGAAGGAAGGAAGGAAGGAAGGAAGGAAGGAAGGAAGGAAGAATGCTCTTCTTGCTGTACTGAACGGTATAAGTCAAAGACTGTGAGCTCTTTGATCATAGTGTTTATATCTATCTCCATTATATCCCTACAGTATCTCTACATTGCTTTTCATACGATAAACACCAAAAAATTATTTCCCTCAACTTATTTTGAAAATTTTCAAATCTACAGAACAGCATTTTTAAATAGATAAATATAATCATAGACCCACAGAAATCTGTTTAATCTTATTTTACAAATGAAGAAATTAAGGCTATAGGTGATTTTCCTGAGATCGAAGCTAATTCATCACAGAGCTAAGAACCTAAGTATCCCAAGTCCTGGTCTACACCTTATTCCACTGCCATCCTAACAATTTTAAATCCTCGGTTTTGCTCTGATTTTGGCACAGCTTCTCCCCTACCCCATCCCAAAGGAAATGAAGAAATCAAGAGAAAGCCCCAAGGGCTAATTCTCTTGAGGAAACTAATACAACAGGAAGAAGCAAACCATTTCATGTCTTTCATTAGGCTGTACATGATGAAGAGCCCCAACTGTCAAAAGCTTATAATGAGTGAGGGCCCAAACTGGGGCTGAAGAAGAAGAAGAGGTCTTTGGGTTTGGGGCAGTGAAACTGTCAAAGAATTTCAGCTAGCTTTAAAAATAAATGAAGGAAAAGGAAAAATTAAACTGCATGTAAAGCTATAGACAAAGTGGGCTCCCCTTTAATGCTTGTTCAACAAATCTGAATTATTTTTAAATTTCTGTGGAGTCAGGACTATACTTTTTAGCACAATATCATCCTGAGACTGTACCACACAGGTGTCCAAGTTTGTAAGGGTTATGCTTGTTTCATTCTCTCTTACCCTAGACAGCCTGTAAGTTGTATGAGAATAGAGAACATGTCCAGCTTGAGTACTGTTGCATTCCTACTAGCTAGCTAGCACTTTCCCTGCTCATAGAATGTCCAATAAATATTTTTTAATTAATAAAATAAATAAATTAGTCAATTAAATCAAAACTTTTTACTAAATATTTACTATATGTCTGGCATTGTACTGGACATTGAGGGAGAGGGGGAGAATCAGAAGAAGTTTATGTGGCCCTTCCCTCAAGAACTATATAACCTAATTTGCAAGACAAAACTAATACACATAAAACAGCAAGTGCAAACCATGATAGGCTGATTGTAGGTACAATTGGAGTTTAGAAAAAGGAGTCTATGTAATGTAGACAGAAGATTCTAGAGAGGGTTTGGAACTGGGCTAAGTTTGGAATGATGACAATTTTGGAGGGAAGTCATTGCAGGTAGAAGGAAATAGCAAAGGAAAAGGCAGAGCTATGAAATTCATAATTGAGGGGGTAGAGGGGAGAAGCAGAAGAGTGAGAAGATAGGCCTGGATGAAGTAGAGATAACGGGTAAAGAATATGGTTGGGAAGCTATAGGGGATGCTTCATAGGGTGGAGCCGAAAAGGACAGAGTGAGGAAAAGGACTCTGTACAATTGGCGGTGAGGAGCTATTTATCCAGGGAAGATCCTTTTCCCTCCATATTTAGAGCACCTCCTGCACAACTGGCCCCAGGCTCTTTCTGATTTTCCTAGATGTAAAAATAATAGTTGTTTTTCTAGCTCCAAACAATTATGACGCCAGTCATCACCATGAACATCCCACTAATGGAGCAAATCACATATTAAAAGCAGAGGGTGGTCTACTTTATCTGGAAGGTTTATAATTGTTCCATCTATCATCTGAAAGCTGCTCCACCACTTTCCTCTTACCATGATTTTAGTTAACATGGGTTTGTCCATAATGCTTAGTCAGCTTTCCAAACAGAAAAAAATCGAAAAAATTCCAAAGTCCTGGGCAGAGCACAATGATTTTCAGAAGACCACTGATAGGTAGGAAGCTAAGCCATTAGTGAGTTGTAGGCCGGTCAGGTTTTGGGGAAGGTTAACGTAGAGAAATTTAAAACAAATTAAAAAGAAACTAGAGCTACTTCCCTGCTCCACTCTCTTTCAGCTTTAAATAGGCACAGTCTCACCCCTTACCCTGTTGGTCAAATACTGTTGCATGTATATGTTTTTAATTTCATCCCTCCTCATAATCTCCAATTCCACATCACTTGGATCTGCTTTTTCAAATTCCATTAACTTTGTATTATCTAGACCGAATGATGATGCCTTTGACGATCTAGACACTGAATCTCGTGTGGTCAAATCCCCATCCTTTCCAGAAGAGAGTCTGAGAAATCCTCCGCTTTGGCCTATAGACGCTGCCTGTTCCATTTGAGGGGTCTTTTCACTCTTTCTTTCCGTGTTCTGATGCTTAAAAGTTAGGAGAGTTTGTTCATCATAGTGAAATCTCTTTTCAGGAACTTCTTCCGGGTGTATCTGAGGAATTTGAGGAATGGGGATGTGCTTGGATATGTGAAGAGTTGACTGAATGTTCTTCAGCTCTTGTACCAGGCACTGTATTTCCTCAATGACAGCCACTTTAAGGTCTCTGAGAGAGACGATGCACTTGTTCATATTCATTTTCTTCGTATGGGTCTGATAAAAAAGAACCGAAAAGAAGCAAAATGACAACCACTTCATAATTATGATTTGCTGCTCTCCCATGACTGGTATGCCTAACAAAAATTCAAGATAAAAATTTATTTGATCATTCTTGTTCACTACTGAATTACTCTTCTCTATAGCTTTTAGGCTTTTCCCCATTTATCCTCTCCAAAAGAAGTAAACACTCTTGATGTGGCCTCTCATATCTCTCTGCTGGCTTGTAGGGCTGAGTTCCCCTGTCCTCCCCTCCCAAAACTCAGTGAAAGTCCTTCCTGAAGGCTTGTACTCAACCAAGTCCCAGGGAGGGGAAGTGACCTTCTTTGGTCAGGAACAGACAAGTAACTGCCCTTTCCTGATGGAAACTCAAATCTCATTGGCTTAGACTCACTTAGGGTTGCCCAACTGGGGCCAAATTATAATTTAGCCTTTTTCATTCTGTTTTTTGGGCACATTATTGCTGTTACTCCTTGTGCAGGCAAGGTTATAATCCTGAATTTCAGTATCATGTCACACCAAGAGATTCCAGGACTCTTCCTTGGTTTCTTCTCCATTTATCTAAGCTCCATGCTCTGTGTCCCTTGTCTCCAGCCAGAGGTGCCATACGGGCCCATGTCTCCCTCACTACCGCCCTTCTTCCTTGTCTGTGTTTCCTAAATGCCCTTACCAGAGCCTATGGATCCATGCAACCCTGCTCCTGTGTGCCATTAGGCAGCTAGATGCATAGAGAGCTATTAAGAGTTACTTTGCATAAATATACTAATTAAAATAATAAAATGTCAAAAGGCACTTTTCCAAGCAGTCTTAACAAAACTTAAACCTGTATATTTACTACTTATGAAGCAAAAATACTGTAATAAAATAGAAGTAATGCTTTATGTACTCAAGAACAAACCGTTAAAACATTAAGGTTTAAACACAAAATCCAGTACTTGGGTAAATGGGGGACCAATTCTGAAGCATCTAGAGGATTGAGAATCAAGCTTAAAAGAACAAGCCCAAACCAGTCAAATGGCTTTAAGGCCTGCCTTCTAAAGGAGCCCTCTTTACACACCAACCCTTTCTATTTTTCCAAATACTACACATACCTAAACACTGGCCATGGGGAGAAGGAATGTATCATACACTATTTTTAAAATCCTTGATACTTTTCAATGATTTCTAATTTAACTACAACAAGAAATGACCACTTATAGAATTTGACCATTGCATTAACCCTATGAGGTAGACTAGACCTGTCTTATTATTGTTAATTGGTACTAATACCCTTTTTACAAACAGTATAACTGAGGCTTAGAGAGATTCACACCAAATCTACAGCTACACATGGATCAATTCCCTCTGAAAACTAGTTGAACAGCTCCTTCACATCAAAGGCTAAAAGGGCCACATCAAGATGGGTGGTAGAAGTAGAAATGAGAGAACTGAGGCCTAGATAAACATGAGGAACTTTTCCAGTTCTATATTTCTATGACTAGATATCCTAATGCAGGGGTCCCCAACCCCCAGGCCATGGACTGGTACCGGTTTGTGGCCTGTTAGGAACCGGGCCACACAGCAGGAATTGAGTGACAGGCGAGCGAGCAAAGCTTCATCTGTATTTGCAGCCATTCCCCAGCACTAGCATCACTGCCTCAGCTCCACTTCATATCATCAGGCGTTAGATTCTCATAAGAGCACCAGTCCCTGGTGCCAAAAAGGTTAGGGACTGCTGTTCTACTGGACCAGATAGCAAATGAGTGGTTTTAGCAGAATTCAATTAAAAATTGAGGTGCCTCTCATTGTCTTACAAGCTGTGAGTAAGTACCATAGAGTCTAGGTGCCCCAGTTCCTCTTCCTTCTTGGCAGCATTTATTCTCATGTGCTCAGGTATCTTATAGTCAGGGGCTGTCTTCAGGTTGAAGTCTCCCATATACATCTGAGCCTCTTTGATGGCTTGAACATCTTTGGGATCTTCATAGTCATCAGCAGGTTTACTCTTGTACCTATGAGAAAAATAGATAACCCAGCCCAAATATAACAATAAACTCTAATTTGTCTACTTTCCTATAGGTATGTAATCAAATGTAATTATGAAACAAAAGTGTAATTCTTAGTCTATAATGTTACTTTTGTCTAGGTCCAAACATTTTTTAAAGTTGACTATTTTTAAAGAATACCAAGAAAAATAATAAGTAAATAAATAAATACATTCACCAGACAGTACTGAAATAATCTGAATCATTCCTTGGCTTTGGTTCATTTCAAAGCAATTTACATTAACATTGTTATTTATTCCCACAATAGAAATTAAGCTTTGGGGATGGGGTGGGGGGTTTTATTCACTAGAAAGTTAATTGCATTATTTATAGCATAAGTGTTTGTCACAAAATTTGTCATAACATTTCCCAAAGTATTATCTAATTAAAATGATAGCATGAACATATGTGTTTGCCTTTCCCTTTCTCCCCAAATTCCAGGGAAATGATAGTGTAGAGGTACTAAAGGTAATAAGTCATTAGAAAAGCTGAGAATGAAATAGAAAGCCATGAGTAAGTCAGTGATAGTGATACACTTCTAGAAAATAGAAGATAAAATTATATTAATGGATAAACCAAACCAGAGGAAACTGTAGCCCAGAATAATCCCAGGAGAAGTCTATAAAAAGATAAAGATGGTCTTCTTGGTAGAGTTCCTAGAAGGCTCCAAGCACAGAGTGGGGCAAGTATGGAACAGGGAATGGAATGCTAGACATTACTTGGCAAAATAAATTAAAAGGTTTAAAAGGAATGCCTGAACCAGTTGGGCTCTTCCAACTTTCGCATTTCCACACATAGAAAGTAGTAGCAAACTTTATATCTAGACTAAAACTGAAAAACTAATCTCTACAGAACTATCTTTACAGATACCGACCTATCAGCTTGAGAAGTACTAAGGCATCTGGGGTGTAGTCTGGCATCCCATTGTAGGGATCTTCATTGGGAGACCCAAATCTACCTAATTCTTTAAAGTGAACTCTGTCAATCAACATGAATATGTATACACATCTTGCAGTCAGCCCTTTAAGAAAACAAACATATACTATAGCAGAGGAAATGCATGGTATCTAATGCATTAATTGACAATACTAAATTTGTAAAATGACACTAAAAGGAAGGATTAATATTTTTTAAAATAACAGAAAAGAAAGAGAAAGAGAGAGAGCAAGAGCATATACTTCTGGCCATGTTAGAGAAAGAAGGCCCATAATTATCCTCATGCTAGAAGTAACTAGGAAACAACAAAAATATATGAAACAACTACGTTCAAATATTGATAGGCAGCATTCCAAGATCAGGAACAAGACAAGGATGCTCAATCTCCCCACTTCTATTCAACACAATGGAAGTCCTAGCCAGAGAAGTCAGGAAAGAAAAAGGAATAAAAGACATCCATATTGGAAAAAAAGAAGTAAAATTGTCATTATTTGCAGATGACATATTATATATAGAAAATCTTAAAGACTAATATACTGTTAGAATTAATAAACAAACTCAGTAAAGTTGGATACAAAATCTATATACGAAAATCAGTTGTGTTCTTATAAATAATAACAAACTATCGGAAAGAGAAATTAAGAAAAATAATCCTATTTATAAATAAATCAAAAAGAATAAAATACCTAGGAATAAATTTAACTTAAGGAAGTAAAAACCCCATACTAAAAACTTTTAAGACACTGAAATTGAAGACAAGAAAACTGAAGAAGACATAAATAAATGGAAAGATAGTCTGTGCTCAGGCACTGGAAGAATTAACAATGCTAAAATGTGCATACTACCCAAAGCCATTTACAGATGGAATGCAATCCCTCTCAAAATTCCCATGACATTTACCACAGAAATAGAAAAAACAATCCTAAAAATTGTGTGGAGCCAAAAAAGACCCTATATAGCCAAAGCAATCTTGATAAAGAAGAATAAAGCTAAAGGCATCATGCTTCCTGATTTCAAATTAATTACAAAGTTATAGTAATCAAAGCAGTATGATATTGGCATAAGAAGAAACACATAGATCAGTGGAGCAGTCCAGAAATAAACCTACACATATATGGACAATTAATTTATATAAATCCAAAGATGTTATGAATATAAAATGTAAAAAAAACAGTCTCTTCAATAAAAGGTGCACAAAAATCAACTCTAAATCAATTAAAGACTTGAATGTAAAACCTGAAACCATAAAACTACTATAGAAAACACCCAAGGTAAGCTTCTTGACATTGGTCTTGGTGATGATTTTTTTGATTTAACACCAAAAGCATATGCAAGATAAGCAAAAATAAACAAGTGGGACTACATCTAACTAAAAAGCCTTCACACAGAAAAGAATAAGCAAAATGAAAAAGTAACCTACTGAATGGCAGAAAATATTTATCTAATAAGGGGTTAATATCCAAAAGATGAAAGTCATATAACTTAATAGCAAAAAAAAAAAAAAAAATCTGAGTAAAAAATGGACAGAGGAAGATCTTAATAGACATTTTTCCAATGAAGACATACAGATGGCCAACAGGTATATGAAAAGGAGTTCAACATCACTAATCATCTGAAAAATGCAAATTAAAACCACAATGAAATTTCACCTCACACTTGTTAGAATGGCTATTACCAAAAAGACAAGAGATAAATGTCAGCAAGGATGTGGGGAAAAGGGAACTCTTGTGCATTCTTGATGAAAATGTAAATTGGTGCAGCCGCTATGGAAAACAGTATGGTGGTTCCCCAAAAATTAAAAATAGAACTACCATATGGTCCAGCCACCTACTCCTGGGTATTTATCCCAAAAAAGTAAAAACACTAACTCAAAAAGATATATGCACCCCCATGTCCACTGTAGCTTTATTTACAATACCCAAGATATGGAAACAACCTAAATGTCCATCAATGGATGAATGGATAAATATGTGGTATACACACACACACACACACACCCCAAAATATTATTCAGAGATAAAAAGAACGTAATCTTGCCATTTGCAGCAACATGAATGGACCTTGAGCACAGTATACTAAGTGAAACAAGTCAGAGAAAGAAAGACAAATTCCATATGATTGCATTTACATGTGGACTATTAAGAAAAAAAGAAAAAGCTCATAGATACAGAGAACAGATTGTTGGTTGCCAGGAGTAGGGGGTGGAGGGTGGGTGAAATGGATAAAGGGAGTCAAAAGGTACAAACCACTAATGTAAAAAATAAGTCACGGGGCTGTAATGTATAGCATGATGACTGTAATAATGTTGTATTGCATATTCGTAAATTGCTAAGAGAATACATCTGAAAAGTTCTCATCACAAGAAAAAGTTCTTATAACTATGGTGATGGACATTAACTAGACTTATCTTGGTTATCATTTACAATATATACAAATATCAAATCATTATATTGTACAATTTAAACTAATATAATGTTGTATGTCAATTATACCTCATACAGTTCATACAGTTTTTTTTAAATGGGGAAAAAAAATCAATGAAACTAAGAGCTGTTTTTTTTTTTTGAAAAGATAACCAAAATTGACAAAGCTTTAGCTAGACTCACCGAGAAAGAGAACTCAAATAAAATCAGAAATCCAAAAGGAGACATTATAACTGAC
>NW_011888782.1:31725145-31727731 GCF_000151845.1 Pteropus vampyrus | reverse complement strand
GCTAGACTCACCGAGAAAGAGAACTCAAATAAAATCAGAAATCCAAAAGGAGACATTATAACTGACTGCAGAAATATAAAGGATATGAGACCACTATAAACAATTATACATCAACAAATTGGACAACCTAGTAGAAATGTATAAGTTCTTAGAAACATACAATCTACCAAGACTAAAACATGAAAAAATAGAAAATTTGAACAAACCAGTTACTCGTAAGGAGATTAAATCAGTAATCACAAGCCTTCCAACAAGCAAAAGTCCAGGACCAGATGGCTTCACTCATGAATTCTACAAAATCTTTAAAATATTAATAACATTTCCCTTTCTTCCAAAAAAAAAAAAAAAGAATGAAACATTTCCAAATTCATTTTATGAAACCAGTATTACCCGGATACCAAAACCAAACAAGAGCTCTACAAGAAAATTCCAGTAATATTTTTAAAAGGATAATACGCAATGATCAAAAGTGAAATTTATCCTAGGAATGATGATTTAACATTTGAAATCAATCACTGTGACCCGCAATACTAAAGAATAAAAATTTTAAATGATCACCTCAATATATATATAGAAATCATTTGATAAAATTCAGCACACAACCTTGATAAAAAATAAATTTAAAAATCTTTCAACAAACTAAGAATAAAAGGAAATTTAATCAACCTGATAAACTGCTTCTAAAGTCTGGTATCACATTTGATAATAAAAGACTGAATGCTTTCTCCTTACTTGGGAATAAGACAAGGATATTCACTCTCACCATTTTTATTTGACATTGTAGTGCATATCCGAGACAGTACGATAAATCAAGAAAAAGAAAAGACAAAGAGATTGGAAAGGAAGAATTTGTCTTTATTCACATACAGCATGATCATATTCAGTAAACACTATAAAGAATCTGAAAAAAAAACTACTAGACTTAATAAGTGGGCTTAACAAAATCAAATTTAAAAATCAATTGAGAGAACTTCCACTTCCAGGATGATGGAGTAAACTGACATTTTCCTATTTGGTAAGTACAAATACAAATCCTAGACATTATATATAAAACAATCATAAGATTCTTAAATGTGGAAAAGAGGAGGGAAACCACAGAAAGCCTGGGGACTCAAAGAAAGATATGATGGTAAGCAGTCTGGGTTTTCTTTTAGCCTCATATATCCAGACCTGAAGCTAAAGAAAACAGCAACTAAAGAAGGGGTCATGGGAGGGGTTGGGCAAGAAAAAAAGAAGTGAAGAGAATTAAGAGATACAAATTTCCAGTTATAAAATAAATAAGTTACAGAGATGTAATGTACAGCATTGGCAATATAGTCAATAATACTGTAATAACTGTACAAAGATGGATGGTTACTAAATTTGTCATGGTAATCACTTTGTAAAGTATACAGATGTTGAATCACTATGCTGTACACCTAAGACTAATATAATACTGTATCTCAACTACAGTTAAGGAAGAAAACAGCAACTCAGAAACACTAATAGGTTTAGACAACAAAAGCCCAACAAAATCCTGGGTGAGGCAAAAGGGCATAAAAGCGGGTAAAGTTTCCACACGTTATTTAAGCTGATAAAATATTAACACCAGTATACTGTGATAAGTTGTATATACATAATGTAATACCTAAGAGCAAACACTAAAAAGCTATACAAAGTGATACATTCAAAAACACTATAGATTAATTATATTGAACTTTAAAATATGCAAGCAAACCATAGGCAGCCGTAAAAAAAAAAAAAAAAAAAAGCAGAGAGAATAAAATATAAAATAGCAGATATAAGCCTTAAATATCAATAATTACATTAAGCATAAATGGCCTAAATATACCAATCGAAGAACTACGATTGACAGAATGGATTAAAAAACAACCCAACTACATGCTGTCAATAAGACATTGACTTCAAATATAGCAATATAAGTAGGTTGAAGTAAATGGATGAAAAGTTATACTCTTCAAATACTGAGTGCTTTCTCCCTAAGATTAGGAACAAGGTGTGGATGCCAGCTCTCTTTATTCTATTTCAATGTAGCACTGGAAATCTTAGCCAATGCAATAGGAAAAGAAAAGGAAATAACAGGCAAACAGATCAAATAAGAAGAAATAAAACCATCCCTATTTACAGATGACATGACTGTCTACACAAAAAAAAATCCCAAGGAACCTACAAAAAAAAAAAAACTCTCAGAACTAATATGACAATTCAGCAAGGTCACAGTATACCATATAAGTACAAAAATCGGTTGTATTTCCATACCAGCAATGAACACAAACACACAGACACCAAAATTAAAAACATGATACCATTTACAACTGAGAAAAAAGTGAAATATTTATGTGAAAATTTAACAAAATATGTATAGTACTTATACTCTGAAAACAGCAAAACAGATGAAATAAACAAAGATCTAAGTAAGTGAAGTAATTCATGCCCCATGGATTGGAAGACTCAACATAATAAATATGTCAGTTCTCCCCAAACTCATACACTGGTTTAACATAATTCCTATAATAGGTTCAGCAAATTTTTTTGGAAATATAAACAAGATTATTCTAAAATTTATACGGAAAAACAAAGTAACTA
>NW_011888782.1:31719937-31724385 GCF_000151845.1 Pteropus vampyrus | reverse complement strand
TAAGATTAGGAACAAGGTGTGGATGCCAGCTCTCTTTATTCTATTTCAATGTAGCACTGGAAATCTTAGCCAATGCAATAGGAAAAGAAAAGGAAGTAACAGGCAAACAGATCAAATAAGAAGAAATAAAACCATCCCTATTTACAGATGACATGACTGTCTACTCAAAAAAAAAATCCCAAGGAACCTACAAAAAAAAAAACTCTCAGAACTAATATGACAATTCAGCAAGGTCACAGTATACCATATAAGTACAAAAATCAGTTGTATTTCCATACTAGCAATGAACACGAACACATAGACACCAAAATTAAAAACATGATACCATTTACAACTGACAAAAAAGTGAAATATTTATGTGAAAATTTAACAAAATATGTATAGTACTTATACTCTAAAAACAACAAAACAGATGAAATAAACAAAGATCTAAGTAAATGAAGTAATTCATGCCCCATGGATTAGAAGACTCAACATAATAAATAGGTCAGTTCTCCCAAAACTGATACACTGGTTTACATAATTCCTATAATAGGTTCAGCAAATTTTTTTGGAAATATAAACAAGATTATTCTAAAATTTATACGGAAAAACAAAGTAACTAGAATAGAAAAACAATTTTGAAAAAGAATAAAATGAGAGAAATAAATCTACCCAATTTCAAGACCTACTACATAGCTAAAGTAATCCAGACAGTGTATAATGACAAAGACACAGACACATAAACCATTGGTTCAGAAAATAAAACTGGAAATACCCACACAAATATACCCAGATCATTATTGACTAAAGTGCAGAAGCAATTCAATGCAGGAAATAGGGACTTTTCAACAAATGGCGATTAGAGCAATTGGACATCTATAAGCAAAATAATAAACATAAATATAAACATAAATCTCACACCTTATTGTAAAATGAACATCAAAGAATTGCAGATTTAAATTTAAAGTGTAAAACTGTAAGACTTTAGGAAAAAAATAGAAGAAAATGTTTGAGACCTAGGGCTAAGCATAAGTCTTAGACTTGACACCAAAACTCAGATTTATATAAGGGCAAATTGATAAATTGACTTCAACAAAATTAAAAACTTTTGCTCTGCAAAGGACCTTTTTAAGGGAATAAAAAGACAAGCTGCAGACTGGGAGAAAATATTTAAAAACAATATTTCTGACACATAGCTGGTATGTAGAATATATTTAAAAAACTCTCAAAACTCTCAAAACTCAATAGCAATCTTATTTGAACATAGACAAAAGACATGAAGAGACATTTCACCAAAGATATATACGTGGCAAAAAAAAAAAAAAGAGAGAGAGAGAGAGAGAGAGAGAGAGAGAGAGAGAGAGAGAGAGATGTGTTCGTTAAATAAAAATAATACTTCATATTAGGTTTTTTTGTCAACTTCATATGGTTAGAGACCTACAGGTGAAAGCTCAAACTATAAGATGTTAGAAGAACATACAGGAGAATAATTTCTTGATATTGGGATAAAAAAAAAAATTGTCTTAATCCTCAAAAATCACTCTGGTATATTAGTAAATTGGAATTCCTGGACCTGAAAATCTGAGGATCATAGCAGTTACACCAATGTATCATCACTCTGAAAGATCCAGTTGATCAGACTTCAATATTTCCATCTCTATTTCTATTTCTTTCGTTTCTTTATTTAAATAAAAAATTTTATATTTATTAACACTGTTAAAGATTTTTTTAGATTCATATTAAAATGAAAGAGTTTAAGTAAAAAATACTTACAGTTCCTCCCATTCTTTTTTTCGCTGCTGAATCTTAAGTTGGGCCCTTTCAGCTTTTAATATAAGTTTCCTCGTTTTCTCAATTTGATTTTCCACCATAATCTGACTTAGGGTTTTAGGCCGAAATTCCTTCCCTTTTTCTATAATTTCTTCTGGCATACCAACAGTCCCACCTGTACAGAGAGTCAACATTTTTTTCAATCTTTTTGAAACATCAAAATGAAATTCTCAAATATTGTTTTTAACCTTTCAAATTTTTAATTTTTTAATTTTTCAATTGCAGTTGACGTTCAATATTATTTTACGTTAATTTCAGATGTACAGCAGTGGTTAGGCATTTATATAATTACAAAGTGATTCCCCTGATTAGCCTAGTAACTACTTGGCACTATATATAGTTATTACAATGTTATTGACTGCATTCCCTATGCTATACTTTGCATACCTGTGACTGTTTTGTAACTACCAATTTGTACTTCTTAATCCTTTCATCTTTTTCACCCAGCCCCCAGCCCCTCTCCCATCTGCAATCATCATTTTATTCTCTGTATCTATGAGTCTGCTTCTGTTATTTTGCTTGTTTATTTTGTTCTTTCAATTCCACTATAAGAGACATATATGGTATTTGTCTGACTTATTTTACTTAGCATAATACCCTCTAGATCCATCCATATTGTTGCAAATGCTAAGATTTCATTTTTTATGGCTGAGTAATATTCCATTATATATATGTACCACTTCTTTATCCAATTATCTATTGATGGGCACTTAGGTTGCTTCCATATCTTGGCTATTGTAAATAACACTGCAGTGAACAGAGGGGTGCATATATCTTTTTGAATTAGTGTTTTGAATTTCTTTGGATAAGTACCTAGAGGTGGAATCGCTGGGTCATAATGTATCTCTAGTTTTAATTTTTTGAGGAACCTCCATACTGTTTTCCATAGTGGCTGCACCAATTTGCAATCTCACTATCAGTGCATGAGAGTTCCCTTTTCTCCACATCATCAACACTTCTGTTTGTTCATTTATTGATGATAGCCATTCTGACAGGTGTGAGGTGATATCTCATTGTGGTTTTAATTTGTTTTTCTCTGATGATTAGTGATGAACATCTTTTCATATGTCTATTGGCTATCTGTATGTCTTCTTTGGAGAAAAGTCTATTCAAGTCCATGGCCCATTTAATTAGATTGTTTGTTTTTTGGTCTTGAGTCGTATGAGTTCTTCATAAATTTTGGATATTAACCCCTTATTGGATGTATCGTTGGCAAATATCTTCTCTCATTTTGTCTTTTTGTTTTGTTGGTTTAGTTTCTTTTTTTATTTTGTTTCCCTTGCCCAAGGAGATACATCAGAAAAAAATATATTACTAAGAGCAATGCCAGAGAATTTACTGCCTATGTTTTCTTCTATGAGTTTTATGGGATTGAGTGTTTAAGTTTTTCATTCATTTTGTATTTATTTTTATACAAGGTGTAAGAAGGTGGTCTAGTTTCATTTTTCTGCATGTATCAGTCCGGTTTTCCCAACACCATTTTTTGAAGAGACTGTCTTTACTCCATTGTATGTTCTTGCCTCCTTTGTCATAGATTAATTGACCAAATAGATGTGGGTTTATTTCTGGGCTCTGTGTTCTATTCTGTTGACCTATGTGTCTGTTTTTACGCCAGTACCATGATGTTTTGATTATTAAAGACTTGTAGTATAGTTTGATATCAGGTATTGTGATAACTCCAACTTTGTTCCTTTTTCTCATGACTGATATGGCTATTAGAAATTTTTTGTGGTTTCATATATTTTTTGGAATTATTTGTTCTAGTTCTTTGAAAAATACCATTGGTATTTTGATAGGGATTGCACTGATTTTATAGATTGTTTTGCATAGTATGGACATTTTAACTACGTTAAGTCTTCTTATCCATGAGCTCAGTATATGCTTCCATTTATTTGTATCATTTTCGATTTCTTTATTCAGTATCATAATTTGCCAAGTACAAGTCTTTTAACTCCTTGGTTAATATTATCCCTAAGTATTTTATTTTTTTAATGCAATTGTAAATGGGATTGTTTTCTTAATTTCTCTTTCTGATAGTTCATTATCGGTGTATAAAAATGCAACTGATTTCTGAATATTAATTTTGTTTCCTGCTACTTTATTGAATTCATTTATCAGTTCTAATAGTTTTTTGGTAGAATCTTTAGGGTTCTCTATACATAGTATCATGTCATCTGCAAATGACAGTTTCACTTCTTACTTTCTAATTTAGATGACTTTTATTTCTCCTTATTTTCTGATTGATGTGAGTAGGACTTCCAACACTATGTTGAATAAAAGTGGTAAAAGTGGACATCCTTATCTTGTTCCTGATCTTAAGGAAAACATTTTTAGCTTTTCCATTGAATATGATGTCAGTTGTGGCTTTTACTATGTTAAGGTATGTTCCCTCTATTCCCACATAGGAAAGTGTCTGAGTGTTTTTATTATAAACGGATACTGGATTTTGTCAAATATTTTTTCTGCATCTATTGATATGATCACATGATTTTTACCCTTCATTTTGTTTATGTGGTATATCACACTCTTTTGCAGATATCAAGCCAACATTGCATCCTGGGACTAAACCTCTCTTGATCATAATGGATGATCTTTTAATGTATTGTTAAATTCAATTTGCTAATGTTTGTAGAGGA
>NW_011888782.1:31694485-31719887 GCF_000151845.1 Pteropus vampyrus | reverse complement strand
TCAACTTTCTCTTTTCAAAGAACCATTGATCTCTTTTATTACTTTTTATTTGTTTGTTTTGTTTTTTTAGACTCTACTTCTGCTGTGATCTTTATTATTACCTTCCTTCTACTCACTTTGGGCTTTCCTTTCCTTTTTCTAGTTCTTTTAGATATAAGGTTAGATTGTTTGAGATATTTCTTGTTTCTTGAGGTAGGCTTGTATTGCTATGAATTTCCCTTTTACAACTGCTTTGGTTGTGTCTCATAGATTTTGGAGGTTCTTATGTTTACATTTTCATTTGCCTCAAGGTATCTTTTGATTTCTTCCTTGACCTCATTGTTAACCCATTTATTGCTTGGTAGCATGTTTTTTAGCCTCCATTTATTTGTATTTTTGTTTTTTCTTGTAAATGATTTCTAGTTTCATACCACTGTGGTTATAGAGGTTGCTTCATATGATTTCAATCTTCTTAAATTTATTGAGTCTTGTTTTGTGGCCTAACATGTGGTCTACCTTGGAAAGTGTTCCATATGCACTTGAAAACAATGTATATTCTGCTGCTTTGGGGTGAAATACTCTAAAATTATCAATTAAATACATTTTGTCTAATAGGTCATTTAAGGCTGTTTCCTTATTGATATTGTCTGAAAGATCTATCCATTGATGTCAATGGGGTGTTAAAGTCCCCTTCTGTGACTATATTACTTTTGTTCTCTCCCTTTATGTTTGTCAGTATTTGTTTTATATATTTTGTGCTCCTATGTTGGGTGCATAAATGTTTACTAGGGTTATAGCCTCTTATTGGCTCGATCCCTTTATTGTTATAAAATATCCTTGTCTACTTTGTCTGATATAAGTATTGCTAGCCCAGCTTTTTTAAATTTCCATTTGTATGAAATATCTTTTTTGGTCCCTTTACTTTCAGTCTATGTGTGTCTTTCAATCAGAAGTGGGTCTCTTGCAGACAGCATATGTATGGGTCTCGTTTTCTTATCCATTTAGCTACCCTATGCCTTTTGATTATAGCATTTCATACATTTTCATTTAAAGTGGTTACTGATAGGTTACATAGTTATTGCCATTTTATTATTCATATTTATGGGTTTTCCCCCTTCTTTCTCTTAAAGAAGTCCCTTTAACATATCTTGTGATACTGGTTTGTTGGTGATAAACTCCTTTATATTTTTGTTTGTTTGTTTGTTTGTTTTGTTTTCTTGGAAGCTCTTTATCTCTCCTTCAATTTTAAATGATACTTTTGCTGGGCCGAGTAATCTTCGTTGTAGCTCCTTGCTTTTTATCACTTTAAACATTTCATGCCAATCCCTTCTGGCCTGCAAAGTTTCTGCTTTGAAATTAGCTGACAGTCTTATGGTAATTCTTTTGTAAGTAACTAATTGTCTTTCTCTTGCGGCTTTTAATATTGTCTTTGATCTTTGCCATTTTAATTAGGACATCTTGGAGTGGGCCTCTTTGGGTTTATCTCCTTTGGGACTCTTTGTGCTTCCTGAATTTGTATGTCTATTTTCTTTGCTAGTTTAGGAAAGTTTTCAGTCATTATTTCTTGAAATAGGTTCTCAGTCCCTTGCTCTTTCTCTTCTCTTTCTGGTATCCCTACAATGCAAATGTTGATATGCTTGATGTTGTCCTAGAGGTCTCTTAACCCAGAGATCCCCAACCTTTTTTGGCACCAGGGACAGGTGTTACTACGAGAATCTAATGTCTGATGATCTGAGGTGGAGCTGAGGTGGCGATGCTAGCGCTAGGGAGCAGCTGCAAATACAGCCTGCCACTCACCTTCTGCTATGTGGCCCACTTCCTAACAGGGCACAGACTGGTACCAGTCTGCAGCCCAGGGATTGGGGACCTCTGCCTTAATCTATTCTCCTTTTTTTTTCTGATTGGTTGTTTTCTGCTACCTCATCTTCTAAATCACTTATTTGAGCCTCTGCTACATCTAATATGTTGTTGATTCCTCCTAGTGTATTCTTCATTTCAGTTATTATAGTCTTCACTTCTGACTGGTTCTTTTTATGATTTCTATGTGTTTTTGTGCCTGCTATCTCTTTGTTGAAATTCTCACTAAGTTCCTTAAGCATCTTTAAAACCAGTGTTTTGAATTCTGTATCTGGTAGAACTCTGCTTGCCTTCATTTCACTTAGTTCTTTTTCTGGAGTTTTCTCTCATTCTTTCATTTGGGACATGTTTCTTCATCTCTTCATTCTGGCTGCCTCTCTTTGTTTCTATATATTAGGTAGATCTGCTACATCTCCCAGTCTTGGCAGGGCGGCCTTATGAAGTAGGTGCCCTATGGGACTCAGCAGCACAGTCTTCGTTCTCCCTGATCACCTGAAGTGGGTGCTCCAGGAGTATCCCTTATGTGAGGTGTGTGTGCCTTTCTGTTGTAGCTGAGCATTGATTACTGTTGGCATGTCAGTAGGTGGGATTGACCCCAGGCTGATTGACTGTGAGGACTGGCAATGTCCATAGTGTACAAGCTGCTGCTGGGGGACTGACCCACAGAACTAGATTTGTCCCAGCAGGCTCTGGCGCCTGCCAAGACCACCCTTTGGGTATACTGCTTATGGGGCTAATCAGGTGGTGTTCTGTTGTGATCTGAAGCTGGCTGGGTGTGTAGGTTCTGGGGCCTCTTGGGAAGGGTTCTAGTGCAGGCCAAGGCTGCCTGTGACTGGCCCAAGGCTACATGGTAGGAGCTACAAAGTGATCCACAGTTGGTAGCTGCCTGTGCTGGACATGGAGGCATGTGGGAGAAGCCACACTGTGAACTGATGCTGGCTACCACTAATATCATGCCTGGGGCAGCTGAGCAAAAGGCCCAGGGCAACTTGAGGCCTGCCACCACTTGCCAGCTCAGCCACTGAAAGAGACTCAGGCAGTATGTGAGTTGAGCAAGACAGGGTCTCAGGGAGTCACCAGGACAGGGCAAGTGGTGTCTACCAGGTTAATGCAGATTCAGATTTGATGCCAGGGCTGAGGCGGGGGCTACTCAGCAGAAGGCACAGAGCACATACAGGCTAGCTGCTGCCTTCCTGAGGCCCTTGTTCTCCAAAGAGCTGACCACAAAAGACTGCAGCATAGCCCAAGGCTGGCTGCCTGCCACCGAAAGAGCCTCTGGCAGTGCATAAGTTTGGTGGGGCAGGGTCCTGGGAATCACCAGGGTAGAAAAAGTGATATTCATCAGGCCAATACAGACTTAGCCATATGAGGGGAGGGCTCAACACAGGAAAGATGGCATCCACCCACATGGAGGTAGGGCTTAACACAGGGAAAATGGTGGCTGTCCCTCCAGCCCTCTTGAAGCCACATAACTCAGTCACTCTCTGTATGTCTCTGGCATCCCCCAATCTGTTATCCTTCTGCTGGATAATGAGTGCCTGCAAAGGAATATGTCTGTGTGCTGGCCCTTTAAGAGGATGCCTGGGTTTTCAGCAGCCTTCCATCTCATCTGGAGGATGGAGGGAATCTCCTCTGATTTTCACAGCCAGATGTTGTAGGGGCTCCTCTTCCCAGCACCAGTGCTCTGAGGTGGGGAGTCAGTTACTCTTATCCTCTCAGTCACATGACTAAGGTGGGTTTTCTTTAGCAGCCTGCATCAAATAGGAAAGCTGCTATAGAGCATTTGCTGGAGAAACTCGGCCTCTCATTCTCAGCCATACCAGACATTACTATCTCTCTTGATTATTTACTCTAAAGAAATAAAGCATGGGAGACAAGAAATTGAACTTAAGCCACAAAAAAAGTTTCAAATATTCTGCCCACAAAAAGACAATTCAGCTTTAAAATCTTAATAAATGAGAATATAAAAGACTTCTTGTCATTTAGGTTACCTTTATCTTTCTGGCTCTCCTGTTTTCCCACTCCCTCTTTATCAAACCTCTCCATTTTGCTTGGTCTTCTCTCTGACTGACTTGCCTGTTTGGCTCTGAAGTACTTAGAGGGCTTCATAAGCCTGTAGGAGGCTATCTTGTGATCGCTTTGTATGGCATGAACAACAATAGCATCACTTTGCAATGAATCGCGAAATCTGGAAAAAAAAAAGGCAAATATTTGCAATAGTCACCATTTTAATCATTTAATTACACCATTTTAATCATTCTACATGATTATTAAGTAATAAATAAGATCATAATATATTACACTTATAAATAATATCATTATGTCACACTGGATTCAAAATTTAACCATACATATACCAACAAGAATGTGATGGAATTGGATAGGACTTGGTTAAAGAGTAAATAAAATTTTCTTTCTAATAAAAATACTAAACAACTCATTAATTAACATAATACCACTGCTTTGCTAATATGTAGAAAAATGAAAATATTTTAGGCATACTGCAGTTTAACAGCAAATGAATCATATCAAACTCCCAGAAAATGTAATCTACCTCTCTATCTATTATCTCATATATTATACATACATATCTCGTATTCCATATACATTATATAGATAATAGGGAGGTGGGTATCTATCATATATCTCATATATCTCCGATATTTCATATAACCCTATTTGCCTGTATAAAAAACATTAAGCTCAGGAATTCATGCTATGCTCTAGTTCACCTTTCTCATATAGCCCACGGAAATTTATCTTTTAGAAGTCTTTCACCAATTAAATTGCTGCTATTTTTGACAGTGGTTCATAATTATTCCATCTTTAATTTTAGAATTTAACTTATGTATATACATAGCAATTATTCCTAGCTTGTTTGTCTTTCTTTCTATTTATCTAACTCAAGTCTTTTAACTCATTTCTCCTTTTAAAATGGCTTGCTATTTATTTTTAAATTTCCCTTTTCTCTCATAGCATAGCAACTTTCTCATCTCTATAAGACTTATTCCCTTTATCTTCTTGTTCATGGAAGTTTTTTTAACTCTTTAAATTTATGCCTTTCCATGAGACCCAGATAACATGAGGGAAAATTTGGGTGGTTTTGATCACATCAAAATTTAAAACTTCTGCATGGTTAGAAAAATATTAACAAAGTTTAAGGCAAATGGCAGAGTAGGAGAAAGCATTTACTGTATATAACAAAAGGCAAATACTTATAGAAATAGAGACTAAAACTAAAAATAAGGGGGAAAATAAACAAGACTCAAAGAAAAATGAACAAAGAATCTAAACAGGCAATTCTAAGAATAAATAAAAATGAACTATAAACATATGAAAAGAAATGCTGAACCTCACCAATAATCAAAAGAATGCAAATTATTCAACCAAGATTTACCATATTTGGCCTATTAGACTGGTGAAGATTAAAACACTGGTAATACTCAGTGTTATTCAGGGGTACTTTATCCTCTCCCAACACTGGTAATACTCAGTGTTATTCAGGGGTACTTTATCCTCTCCCCCATTTCAGTCAGATAGCTAGCTACTTATTATTTCCTTTCTTATTTTTTTTTGAAGACATGAAGCTACAGAGTGAGCAGGGGCCTGGACTAAAGTGGGAAAGCAGAGAGTTAAGGAAATAAGTATTTGAGGGCAAGGAGAATGGGAAGGAAGAAATTATACCTAAAGAAGAGGATGATTGGCAAATTGGGTCCTACAGCTTGGGCACTTGTTCCCTGCTCTAGCACGTGGAGAGACACAAGGTGATGGTTGCAAGTGTGTCAGATCCTGAGAACTGGAGATTTTAGCCTCACAAAAGACTGCCTGCTCCAGCAGAGCACAGAAATCACAGAATAAAGCTGAAAGAAGCAGGCAGGCTGCGACAATGAGCCTCAGTGGGACTAAGACTGACTTTCCTGTCTGCCTACTAGAATAGAAGCTCAGAGTCAAATTTAATTAATTTAAATAAAATAATAGCCATATTGCTCATATTCCTGCATTTGTGAGTTAAGATTTATACTTGCCATATATACATTTACAAGTATTTCATGAATATTTATTAAAGCCAAACATAAGATACTATGTTGAGGGTTCCTCTCAAGAGAATCTTCTTACCCACTTTCATCTCTTGGTGGGTAGCAATCTAGATATAATTTGGGATTTAAATGTTCAAATATTATCCAAGAATTCAAGTATTCAGGGATTCAATGCCAGGTAAAGAGTACCATAATTCACAAGGCAAGAGAACCAAAGTGGAGACTGGTGCACATAGACAGCACTCTGGAGAGCTGAAGAGGGCTTCCTTCCAGCCTTCAGGTGAATCCTGATTAGCACATACATGTGAGGAGTCTATCTGAGGCTAACATCAGAAGGAAGCAGGTAGAATCATCCCCAGACCTGCCCCCTATACACACATGTTGGAATTGCTTGCATTCCCACAAGACTCATAAGATATGAGACATAGGGTAGAGTACTTAGAAGAATTTTATTTTAGTAGTGAGAAGAAATTAGCTCTAGACTAATGGCTGCCTCATTCCATCTAACAAATAGTAAAAGGAAGCCTCAAAAAATCAAACTATCTTCAAGTAACTTAACTAAATCCCAGAATAAAGATGAAGAATATTTTTTTTGCATTTTTTAAAATAAATTTATTTATTTAAATTAGTTTCAAGTATACAGTACATTAGTTAGACATCTATAATTTCATAAAACGATCCCCCCAATTGCTCCCTCCCTCCTCTGGCCCTCCACTTAGCCATCATATTAATGCTAACTACATTCCCTATTCCATGCTCCCCGTGCCCAACTACCAACTACTAATTTGTACTTCTTTAACCCTTCACCCCATTCTCCCAGCCTCCCAACCTCCCTCCCCTCTGTCCATCACCAAATTGTCCACTATATTTGTAAGTCTGTTTTTGATTAGTTTGAAGATGAAGAATATTTTAAAATATGTAAAAAAAAAAAACAAAACAAAACAAAACAAAAAAACACCCAGCACCCACAATGTAAAATTCACAATGTCTGGCATCCAATCAAAATTTTTAAGACAGTCAAGATAGCAGAAAGACATGACCCCAAGAGAAAAATATCAATAGAAACGAACCCAGAAATGATACAAATCATTTAACTAGCAAAGAAGAACATTAAAGCAGTTATTATAATATATTTTATATGTTCAAGAAGGTAGAGAAAAGCATGAGCATATTAAGGTAAGTAAAATCCGTACTTATATTAGGAAGTCAATAAATAATGATTAATAATAAATTCTTAGAGATATGTTATTTAGATGTACGGTCATAACCACTAGAAGAAATATAAAAGTTAATTCTTTTCAAGATATATCATGTTTATGGATTGAAAACCTCAGTATTTTTTAAATACCTGTTATGTCTAAGTTGATCTATACATTCAATGTAATTCCAATCAAAATCTTAGCGTTTTTTGTCAAAATTGACAAGTTTATTCTATGCAAAGGACCTAAACAATATTGAGGATGAAGAATAGAGCCAGAGGACTTATAATATCAGATGTCAAGATAATTAAGATAATGTGATACTAGCACAAAGAGAGGCCAATGGACTAGCATGAAGATTTCAGAAACAGACCACATGTATATGGTTATCTGATATATGACAAAAACATCACTATAATCTAGTGAGGAAAGGTTAGTCTTTTCAGCAAACGATACTAGGTAAATTAGATATCCAAACAGGAACAAATGACACTTGACCTCTATCTTATATCACACACAAAAATTATTCGAGATAGGTAACAACAGAGCTTCTAGAAAAAAACAGAACTATTTCATGAATTGGAAATAGACAAAGATTCCTTAAATACAACATAAAAGCACTAACTATAAGAGTTAGTGAAAATATTGATACATTGAAAAAATTGATAAATTTAATTTCATTGAAATTTTAAAATTCTGTTCAAAAAGACACCATGAGAATGAAAAGATAAGCCACAGACTAGAGAAAGATATTTTATATGCATACACACATATCTGTTTCATATATATATACATATATATACACACATGAGACATGTATATGTGTCATATATATGACAAAGGACTCATATCCAGACTATATAAATAATTCCTACAACCCAATTTTTAAAATGAACAAAAGACTTGAACGAACACCTAACAAAAGACTATACAAATAATCAATAAGTATAGGAAAATGGGATAAAAGTCATCGCTCATCAAGAAAATGCCAATTTAAACCACACTGAGATACACTTACAGATGGCTGAAATTTAAAGAACTGATAATACCACGTGATGAAAAGTATGAATGTAATGTGTTTAATTGTGTCCCCCAAAACGATGTTGAAGTCTTAAACACCAGTACCTCAGAATATAACCATATTTCAAAACAGGGTCTTGACAGAGGTGATCAAATTGAAATAAGATCATTAGAGTAGGTCCTCACATGGCTGGTGTCCTTATAAAAAGAGGAAATTTGGACACACACGAAGGGATGATTATATGGAGGGACACCGAAAGTACACCATGTGAAGGCAGACAATTTGGAATGATGCATCTACAAGCTATGAAACACCACAGGTTGCTGGAGAAACACCACAGGTTGCTGGAAAACCACCAGACTCTCAGAAAGAGGCATAAGACAGAGTCAGAAAAAATAAACTTAGCCAACAGTTTGATTCTGAACTTCCAGATCTGTCTGAGGTACTTCGTTATGGAAGCCCTAGGAAACTAATTTAATGGGGATCAATTCAATTTCTCATGTAGTGATTGTCAGAGTATAAACTGGTTGAACCATTTTGGAAAACTGTTACTTATGACCCAGCCGCAGTTCCACTCCTGGTTACACAGGAAACAAAAATAAGTGCTTATGTCCACCAAAAAACATGCACAAGAATGTTCATAGCCCCATTATTCATAGTAGCCAAAAGAATATAACAAACAACTATTTATCAACAATTAAATGATTAAATTGTAGTATAACCATTTAATAGAATATTACAAGTCAGTGAAAAAGAATGAACTACTTATATCTACAACAACACAGATAACCTTAGGTATGATACTAAGGAGTCAGATACCAAAGAGTTCATACTGCAACATTTAATTTATATGAAGTTCACAGACAAAACTAATCTATGGTGATAAACATTAATCTTTGGAGAGTAAATTTTTACTGGGAGGGCTCATGAGGGAACTTTCTGGAGTACTATAAATATTCTTAATTTGGGTAGCAGATACATGTGTTTATTTATCTGTAAAAATTTATCAAGCTGTTAAATTAAGATTTATGCATTTTACTGTGTATAAATTACATCTCAAAAAGGCAAAGAAAAGAAATTTCCCCTGAGAAGTCAAATTGGTACATGAGAGGGATTAGACAGTTGACAGTCGTCTTTTATTATAAGTCCTTTGGTAACATTTTATTTTTGATTTTTTTAAATATGGGCATGCTGTAGAATTAATTAGATAAAAAATAATTTGTCAAAAATGAAAAGCAAATATGTATCACATAATTTGGTTTGCAAAAAATCTGTTAAACAAATTTCTCAGATTTAAACTAGGAAGGAATGAGTAGAAAGCTCAGGAAAATATCAGTAGGAGTGACAAGAGGATTCCTTGAGATCTCAGGTGTTAGTGCATATTTCAAGAAACCTTTAATTTGACCACTTTGATTAAGCCACTATAAACTACTTTATTCAAATATGCTCTCAAACATCTTAACTTGCAAGAAATATGGATCTTACCTATTCTGTAGCTTCATTAGGCCAAGTTGATGTTTCTCTTTTTCCCAAGCTAATTCCTTTTCCACTTGTTGAATTTTATGAACTGTTTTTCTGTTAATCTCAGCACGAATTTTGGAATCTAGATCAAAATCCTGCAGATAAGTAGATTTGTTCATCAAAATGGGTACTTTTATCAATGTAATTCATCGATCTTATTTTACACATACATATTTTTTAAGTTCTATATTCAATTTTATGCAGCATAACTCTCTCCCAAATATTTTAAACTCTCTCCATTCTAGAAAGGAATAACATACTTTTAATCTTCCACAAAATATGAAAACGTGTTCTCAGAAATGAACAGTGCAAATAAAGATACATATTAAAAGATTTTCTTCACAGTAAAAATAATGAATGCTAGAATATTTAAAGAACGTACAAAGTTAAAAAAAAAATGCTTCCCTTACAAAGTTTAAAATATATATTCCCTTTACTCCAAAGCAACTAACTACTACAAAACCATGGGGGCACAGGACAGAAGTTCATGACAGTTGATCATTAGCTGAACATCTCTCATATGACTCTACTCAGGAAAGAAAGCAAAGTCTTTGTCATCTTCTTAACATCACCAAGTTCCAGATCAATATCTTTCACCAAGGGGGCTTACTTCCCATAAGGATACTTAGCAGCCTCATGTTTCTTACCTTCGCCCCTGTAAAAATGCCAGGGCTTTCCTTCATATCAAATTGGAAGTAGTAATTATTCTTTCCAGAGGTGCTTGTGTTTTAAGTAATGATGTGCATAAAGTGCTTAGCCACAGAACTTGTCTCAGTTATTCTTTATTTTTAATTATGTCACCCAAATTCTGCAAATGTCAACTTTTTTCTTGGTAAAATAGCATAAACATCTTTTAACCAATATGAGTTAACCATTATGATTTCACCAAAGCATTTTTTATTTGAAATTGGTTAAATGCCTCTAGAATTATAGGACTAGGCAAACCACAGATTTAGTAAGGTAGCTAAATCCAGAAATAAAGAGGTTTATCTGTATCCCAACCAAGTTGTACGACAAGTTCTACAGTAGTTTAGCTGCTGCCAACATATTGACTGGCCAGATTAAAAAGTGAAGCTTAAAGATGATTTTAAGAATTCATACCTATCGGCCAAATAGTACTTGGTTTTGAACTAGAAATAGCATATGTTAAAATTAAAATCAAATTTATTTTAGACTTACTGTTCGTTTAAACTGCATATGCTCGGGTAATTCTTCATTCATTTGTAGTAGTTTCTGAAACTCGTTCCTCAAAGCTCTGAGCTGTTCTCTCTTCCCCGCCTTTATTTCTTCCACCTCTTTCATTAATTTGTCATGTTCTCTTTTTTTTCTGGCATCCTCAATACTGAAAACAGAAATTTAAAAGGATAAACTACAGATATAGCAAAGAGAAAATTAGTATTCAAATATTTGGAAATTCATTTTGCTTTGTCAGTTTCCATAAAATGTTGGTTTGTTTTGCAAAAAGTTCAGACTTCATAGGTATTTATTGAAAATTTCCATACCTGTAGGCTTTGGGATCTTCAATATCTTCTGGAATTGGCTCTGTTTCAATTCCAAACTGTAGGAAGGGGAGTAAAAAATTAGTCCTTTAAAACTAATTTCCTTTAAAACACCTAATTAAAAGTAAATTGAGGGGTTTTTTTTTCCCCTGCCAATTTTTAGCAATTACATGCTTGAAAAGTATTTTCACAAAAAATAAACTAAGGACAATATTGCAGTTAACTAAACTTATTTGTTTCTGCTTCATTCAAAGGGGTGGAGAAAGCCTTGAAACTTAATCATATGTATGCAAAATGTTAATATCCCCATATTGCCCCTCAAAATGCAAATTATTAATATTCAGGTGTTATTATCAAAGAATACACACAAAAATTTTCTGCGCCACTTATTTTAAAATGCTGGGTATTTTTTTTTAGCATATCCTTTTTACATATGCATAATTCCCCAAAACTACTCCATGAGTGTGCTAGGAAGGTTTTTAAAGATATATATTCTAAAATTTTTTAGTAAGCATTTCACTTGACCTTACCAAATGAAGACATACAGTGGGAAATGCACAGAATAAGATAATCCCCCTTTTTAAGAAAGATGAAATCAGAAATATAAATCTCGCCTTTAAAATCAGTTTAAATTAAAGGGTACTATGAAGAAATTACTTCGAAGAACTTCATTTATTCAGGTGCCGTGCTGTAAAATATCTTAGGTTGTAAAGGAAGAGGACTTATAACCTGGTGAACTAAACAAAGATTAGTTTGCTAGCTAATAAGTTCTTCAGTAAAATTCAACTTGTTTATTCTCTATTCTCTTTTATAACAGATAGGTCTCTTTTGATGACATTCATTGAAACAAAGACTCTCTTTTAATGAAGTTGTTTTGTTACAGCACTAGTCTTTATATATACGAAGTGTAACTACATATTTTTATATGACAGGTTTATGATGACTTTAGTAAAAAGAAGTCATAAATCATGACAAATGTAAGAGATAGTGATGGTTAATACATTGTAGTTACTGGTAATCACTTAGGACATAACTTGAATTGTACTTATTTTTTTCTTTTATTGCTCAGAGCTAAGCCCCTTAGCTTTCCAAATCAGTACGACTTCCAGGATCTCCTGGCCTCAGCTGTTTACAGTAAGTTTGAGTTAAACAAAGGTATTTTCAACAATTCTGAAATATATGCCAATTGTTCTCAATCCCGGCTGCACGTTAGAATCACAGGAGAGTGTTTTATAAAATACTGATGTCTGGGTCTCACCTTCAGAGATCCTGGTTTTATTGCTCTTGTGTAGGGCTCAGGCATCTGTACTTTTAAGAATTTCCTAGCTGATTCTAAAGTACAGTAAGGTAGAAACCTCAGACCCATGCAGGGCTTTAATAATAGAAAATTCAGGTCCTGTGAAAAGCTTTTTGTTTATTCAATTCTTTCTGATTTTGCCCTCTTAAAAGCAGAATCTGCTTCAGTGACTTAAGAAATGTTGATTGCAGTCATAAACAAAAGCACACTGTTATAGAAATACAGAATGGGTTTCCAATATTGGTTTCCATAGAGAGAGCTGGCACTCAGTTTTCTTCTTGTTCATAAACTTTTTATTCTATAATTCCTCTTCCTGAGCTGGACCTCTTCAGACAGCAGTCCATTCTCCAAATTTTGCTATTAACAGAAATGAAAATCTACCTATTCAACTCTTCCCCACATTTTTTGTTCTTTTGAAGTTGGTTATCTGTTAAGTGAGAAGCCAATGTGTTCATAGGAATTTTCATTATGGTCTTTCTAATTCCTTATTCCTTAGGAGCAATTCCAACAGTTACTAATAATTTTATATAAGGGAACCACTTTAATCATAAAATATTCAGGTCCTGTGACAAGACAAAAGGATATAACTTGGGGATCTGAATCCTCAATCTTCATCACAAAGCCAACAATGTAAATATACCTAAGAATAGAATAATTTAACGGAATCTTTAATCATGATCCACATTGTCATATGCTAATACTACTAACAACAGTATTTTTACAACTCCTTTCAAAGGCACAAATTATGGTGTATACTTTTCATATGCCCCTTCAATAAGTGAATGAATAAATGAAAAGCAAAATATATATCTGAAAAAAATGTGCATTTTGAAAGCAAACTTTGATCAATAAAAGCGATTAATACAGAAAAATTGACACAGTCTTTTTAATTTGGGGGATTCTGTACCTTTAGTAATAAGTAGAATTCAATGCCTTTAATATTTGAAAAAGAAGTACCAGTAAGTCAAAATTATAATACTGGTAGAAAGATTAGATTACAAGGTAAATGTGTCTAAATAGTTTTCAATTTTTAAAGAATATGAGCAATTTTAACATCACTATTTTTAAGTAAAGCGTTTTTGTTGTTATTGTTATGAGTTAGTTACATACCCTGGCAGATGGCACTTTGGCTTTGATGCCTTTCCTTAACTCAAATTCAGGAAAAATGCTGAAAACAAAAATATTACTATCTGCTCCAGCAGTCACCAAAAAACGGTCATCAAAGCTAGTAGAAATGCTTTTAATACATCCATAAGTACTGTCATGTATATTAAAGTGCCAGTAGTTCTCCATATTTTTCAATGAAAGATCATTCTCATTTAGGATATAGACTCGAATTGCTCCATCTTGCATTCCACAAAACATCATATCTTGGTTAATACTATGAAACAAAAAGACAGTGAATTGTTTTCATATTAATCTAAAAATAATGTTTAATTTTAACTTATTTTAAAAATGACTAAATTTTTAATAACAAATGTGTTATGGATTAAATTTTGTCCCCCCTCAAAATTTACATGTTAAAGCCCTAACAAACTGTGGAAGCCCTAGAAAACTAATACAAAAGGGTAGTGGGGCAGGGGGGGTGGAAACCAGTTTGAAAGTTAGAGCTATTATATTTGGTCTGCAAAAGAATGACTCACATACATGCTTAATTCACAATTATTAAAGGACTAATAATTCAATTCATTTCTCCAGAATCACTGTAACCCTAAACTTTCATTATCTGACCGCACAGTAGAATTCCCCTAAGTAACTGAGAGTAAATCTATACAATTTAACTGTGTAATAAACAGAAATTTTGACAGAATATTTGATAGAGGGTATTGAAATAATTTTAGGATTAGCTTTGATACTATTTATTCCTTTAATTGATTTTGCATGGTTTGAGTACCCCTATATTTGGACAGATCTTTAAAAATTGACAATGTTCATAATGGACTAAAATATAGACACTAATGAGTTATAGTTCTTTAAAGCTTTCTGAAATTCTGTTCACCTGAAAGTGATAGTATGAATGGGATTATCCTCTGTATCCTCAAGAAAACGGAAATCAAAAGGTTCATCTTTCTTTTCTGTGATATCACTGTTTTTGTCATATGTAGGGAACTCACAGTGATAAAGAAAACCAGCATCATAGCCATCCTGGAAAAGAGATAAATAACATAGAAGGTGATACTTGTGTATAAGACACATATGACCACATGAGAAATTTTTGATTATTTCAAATTTTTAAACATAAAAGAGGTATAGGAGAAAGATCACTTCTGACTACCTACTGAATTCCATTTTATTTCAAGTATTATTCTGAATAAGTAGTATTTAACAATAGAGTTTTATAGGTCAGTGTAGGGCGTAAACGAGTAAATGAGAAATGGACTGGTCTTCACGGGAAGTGAAGCCTAATTTCAAGTCATCTCAATGATGAAAGTGATCTAAGATTACTAGCTGCTTTCCAAAACCAAAAATAAATCTCCAGGATTTATACACAGAGAGACTTGAGCTAGTGCTACAGTTTTTCACATACAAGGTCTAACATTCAATTTAAAAAACTAGGCATATTACCAAAGACAAGACTTGATTGATAATCAAAAGAAAAAACAGATCAAAGAAACAAAATCATAAGAGGTATTGATAGAAGTGTTTTCTAAATGGATTGCATTTCAAAAAGACTCTTGCTTTTGCCTCTCTAATGCTCTCTCTGACATTTAGGTTTTGAATGCCATGGTATTTTCGGTATTTGCAAGCATCCTTAACAAGCAATGCTCTCATGGCTGTCCTGTTTTAATGATGTAATTGTGTTTGACTTACAAAAGTTATACTTGCTTGGTAGACAAATGGAAAATCTCCTTAAATAAAATACACTGACAAAAACTGTTTGCCTACATCACTAATAATAGATGGTAGCCTCTGGAATGCTACCATGTTAAAAAACAGGCTATATATCATCTGCTCATCTATTCACATCTCTGTTAATCATCAATAAACATTTATTGATATAAAAAAACAAAACAGACTTCAAAATAACTATGATTAATATATTTAAGGAATTTGAAGGCACTATAGAAAATTTTAGAAGTCAACTGGAATCTATAAAAAAGTAAATGGAAATCATAAAAATTCTAGAACCAAAAAATTATGGAAATTTAAAATTCAATAGATTGGTTTAAAAGCAACTGGACAAAGCTAAAGATAGAATTATAAAGCTGGGATAGAGATCAGAAAAGAACAGACTAAAGCAGGAAAGAGAAAAGGATGAAAAATACCAAAAAAAAAAGGCATGTAAGATACATATGAGACATAGTGATAAAGGTTACATACGTAAAATTGGAACCCCAGGAGAGGGTAAAATGGTGGCCCAGAAGCAATACTGTGGTAGGTAATGGCTGAGTATTTTATAAAACTACTAGAATTCAAGAAATGCTGTGAACCACAAGCAAGATAAATGTGAAGAAATTACACTTTTTAGCACAAAACTTTAAAAACAACCAGAGGAAAAAAGATACCTTAGGTTTCAAAGAAATAATAAAAAGATGCAGCTGGCAGAATAAAAGACAAAAGGTAACAAAAAGATATCAAAGTTTTGAAAAGAAAATATATCCAGAAAAATTTTTAAATAGGCAAAATAGACACTTTAAAACCAAACCAAACCAAACAAAACCAAAACACTCTAGAGATTGTTTTGATAAATAGAGATTCTATCACTAACATACCTACAACAAAGAAAATATCAAAGGCTATCTTTTAGGCAGAAGATGTAATTACAAAGATATAGAAAGAAAGTAATATCAAGAAAAAGGATAAACCAAAATGATATCAAGAGTAAAAACAATAGTAAAATGCTTTGGGGGGACATAAATACATATATAAAAATAAAACACATAATGAGGGGAGAAGGAGGATACCTGGCATTAAAGTGCTCTAAGATCTTTTATCCTCTGGAACTAGTTAAAGAATAAATTTATATCAAATTATATTAAGGATGCATATTAGGATCTTTGGGATCACTTCTAAAAGAATTTTAAAAATGTATAACTAATAATCTAATACAGGAGGAAACTTGGGGGAAAAAACTACCTTAATCATCCAATAGAATGTGGAAAAAAGAACACAGAATTGGTGTGATAAAAAGAAATAATTACTAAGATGGTAGGTTTAATCTTAATGTAATTGGATATAGTACTCTATTAAAATAAAAACAAAGATCATCCTACAGAATTAAAAAAGAAGCCTAACCATAAGCTGCTTATAAGAGACATACTTTGAAAATAAGGGTATCAAAGGCAAAGGAAAGAGAAGAATCATTAACAACTCTGAGTTTTTTCTTAGTAAGTAGATGGATGCTTGTCTCATTTACTGAGATAGAGTACGTTTGCATGAGACAAGTATGGTTTAAAAGTTATATTTTGGATATGTTAATTTTGAGGTGCCAAGGAGAGATGTCAAGTTGGATAGATATACAAGTCTGAATATTAGAGAAGTCAAGAATAGAGAAAAATTTGAGATTCACTGGCACATAATTGATATTTAAAGCCATGGGACTAGAGGAAGTCACCTAGCAAGAAAGAAGGGGTCCAAGAGCACATCCTAGAATACTTCAAATTTCAACCTTGTTCAGCAAATGAGAAGCCAGCAAAAGAGGCTAAAAAGAAATGATCAGTACACTGTCATGTCTCAGAAGCCAGGGAAAGTGTTTTAGAAGGATGGAGGGTTAGTGCTATCAAATATTTCTGAAAGGTCAAATGAACAGAGAAATGACCATTGAGCTTGGCAATATGGAAATCTCTGATGAAGTGAAGTGGTGGAGTTAGAAGCCCAACTAGAATGGGTTAAAGACCAAACAGGAGGTTAAAGTTGAAGTCGATGACGACAAAAACTATTGAAAGTTTTCCTACAAAGGAGCAGTAAGGTGCGGGGGTGGGAGGGAGGCAAGGGGAAGAAAGAGAGGTTAAGGGGGAAAAAATTTAAGTCCTAGAGCATGTGTATGTGCTGATGATAAGAACTGAGTAAACAGAGAGAAGCTGATGATTATATAAGACCAGATGGCTTATTTCAGGAGCAAAATCTCTGAGAAACTGAGAAGGGATGAGGTCAAAAGGCCATCTGAAACAGTGTGTCCTTGGAAAGTTGCAGGGGACCACTAACGATTTGTAGCAATAGGCAAAGTAGATAAAACTTATATGGATCCCTCTAGAGCATTAGATCTGATTGAGACAAGATAAGGAAATTCCATCTGATTGCTTTTATTTTATTTTTTTCGGTAAAATGTGAGATGAGGTTGTCAATAGAAAGTGAGAGAAGGTACAAAATGCTTGAGGAGAAGAAAGGATTAAAGCAATAATTTGGAAAGTAGGAAAGTGGACGTGGCTGGGCAGTAGAACCAGCCTGCAGTGTGAGTACTAATTTGAGATCTGTGGTCATGACTTCAATATAAGATTGGTGTTCTACAGCATCTGCTTATGTGTAGGCACAAAGTTGGCAAGTAAGCAGATCAAGCTGGGTTAGAGTCACTGCCTCTATATCTTAACCTTATGGGCAGGTGTAGTTTAACGGTTAAGAGCATGGACTCTAGACCCAGACTGCCTGAGTCCAGATCCTGGTTCCATCTCTCATATGTGACCTTGGATATGTTATTTAACCTCTCTATACCTTCGTTTCCTCTCATGTAAAATGAAAATAAAAGCAATTATTTTATAGGGTGGTTGGGTAGATGACTTAGAATGGTAGAATAAGTAAGTTTCCATATTTAGCAAATAAAAATACAGGATGGATGCTAACTAAACTTACTGTGATAATCATTTCACCATATATGTAAGTCAAATCATTATGCCGTACACCTTAAACTTACACAGTGCTATATGTCAATTATATTTCAGTAAAACTGGGGAAAAGATTTTAAATACAGGATGCTCAGTTAAATTTGAATTTCAGATGAACAAAAAATATAGTTTTACTGTAAGTATGACCCATGTGATATTTATTTTTGCAACTCTTAGAGTAAGCAGTAAATATGTTAAAGCATAATTTTTACATATATGTTTCAAGGAGACTAGAACTCTATTACATTATATTACAGTTGTTTCGGTACCTCTCTCCCACATGATTATGAGGACACTTCCTGAGGACAGGAACCATGTCTTATTTATCCCTTTACCCCTTGAACCCCTCACGAGAGTAGCCATTAATAATTGTGTCATAAAACAGAGAAGACGAAGGGTAAAGGCATTAATAAAATGAAGTTCTAAGTTGCCTCCATCACTACTTTCTGTTCTTCTTGTCTCCTTAGATGTTGCTATCAAAGATATATTAGGAAAAGTTGAAGAGGGAAGAGGTTAACTCTCATCGCTCCTTATAACAATAGTCCTTAGCTAGCCAGTGTCCTGGCCTGGCCAGAGACCTGGACCAGTTATGATTTAGTAATAATCTTTCCCATATACTTTTATGTCAATTATTACTTTTTTTGAATGGAATTGAAATTTGTGACAAATTTATAATAAACGAAATCTTGCTTTGCAGGAGATCAATAAAATGTTTTATAAGACTAGAATATATAATAAGAGGATGTAATTGTCACATCATTGTGACAGTCCCTGGTACTTGTCTCCCCAGTATCTATTTTTCTATTCTTCTTTAGTAGCCTAGTCCCAATTTTGTTCAGGATGGCAACGTGGTCATCTAAAAACAGTCATCTTCCCAGACTTCCATATGGCCAAACATCATAACTATAGATAAAATGTAAGCAAAAGTCTACTGGATAGAACTGCCGTTATTTTCAAAATACTAAAATTTCTTTTCAAAATTTAAAAGAAACAAACTCGGCCACCCTTTTGCCACTTAGCCTTTTGCCCTTCTACCTTCGATTCTTTTCCCCTTTGACCTTCTGGAACATAAATGGTTGTCATAGATGATAACAGATATAATAAGTAGAAATATAAGAGAGATATTAAGATTACGTAAAAATAATGTAACTCATATTCATCGAAATTCACATCTTTAACAGTAGTTAATAAGTGAAGTCTTACCATAAGAGAAAATTAAGAATGAACGAGTTTGGCATGAGTGGTGAGGCCCCAACAGCAGCTATCCCCGTGGCAGAGGCCGGGACAGCAACGGGGGCCCTCGCATCCCACCCATCGCTGCCACCACCACCACCACCACCACCGCTGCCGCCAGGGAGGAGGCCTCCACGTCCCTGCCTGCCACGCCCACCCAGGGGGTCAGCTCTGCTGCCACCCACCCCCAGGAAGTCCCTCCAAAGCCAGCACAGGATAAGAAAAGGGATTAACGGTTCCTGGTCCTCCTCATCCACTCCGGCTCTTGGCGACCAGCGCCCCGCGCTACCCCGGGTCCCTCGCCTCTCCTCCTTGTCGCCCTTTCCCTGGACAGATTGGGCCGAGGCGGCTGGGGGCCTCCTTAGACCAGGGCCCAGTGTGTGGTGTAGGGGCTGGGGCAGGCCAGAGCACATGGTTTGTCTGTCCGTCTGTTCCTGTGTTTCTGGCCATCTCGCCCCCCCAGCACCATTGGGAATCATGGTGAAGTGAAGGCGGCGCTGCTGACGGGGTGAGCCAGGTGCGCGAGAGGCCAGGGCCCCTTTGGGATGCCCATGGCCATCCATCATCTTATCATCTTGTCCCTCGTCCCCCGACTGTCCCCCTCCTCTCAGACCACTGCCCTTTAATACAGTCTGGATTTAATAAATTCACGTGGGAGTTTAACTTAAATAATAAATAATAATAATAATAATAATAATAATAATAATAATAACGACTATTCACAATATTGAATTAGGGCTGAGATAAAAAAAATATTTATTATTACTCACCAAAGAAACCCAGAACTTCCCTGGTCCAGAGTAAAATCCACAGAGGATGTAACAGGGGGTGGATGGAATAAAGATTTCGGGTAATGGCTCTTCCTCTTCCTCCTCCTCCTCCTCTTCCTCATGGAATTCTTTTTCTCCATCTTCTCCCATCGTGGCTGCTAGCTGTTTCCTCCTTTCTTCCTTTTCCTTCTCCTTCAACTCCTTTTGTTTCTTTCTCTTCTCAATTTCTATTAATCTCTTTTGCAAAAGAAACATTAAGAAGATGTCAAACAGCTGCAATTCAATTATTCCTTTACACTATTGGGGATGACAAAGAAAGTGGAAGGAAGATAGGGTCCTAGAAAAATTCACAGCTCTGATGTAACAAGTAATGTCATTTAAAATAATTATTAATTTGGGAATACATTTTTATCATTAAATATTTTAAATCATTAGAATAACTACTTCTATATTACCCCAATTGATCCTGGTTGTACAGAAATTATTTTGTCATTTTTTTTCTTACTAAGGAAGCTAAATACAGTTTCCCTCAGAGTCTGTCACTGTCGGCCCATGTATTTATGTGGACTGAAATAGTCCATGAGGAAAGTTGTTTCTATTTCTAGTAATACTGTGATTTAGGCCCTCAGCAGCTATCAACTGGCTATTGCCAAAGGTCACTAAGACTGGCATCCCTACCTCCCATCTTTTACTTCTTCCTGTTTACCCCTCAAAACCATCTTTCTAATTTATATGATCTCGTCATATCACTCTCTTCCTCAAACACTCACAATGAATCCCAATGGTCTAAGAAATAAACTGAAACACCGTAGCTGGTATTTAAGGAACCCCATGTGTTGGTCACAGACTCTTGCCACATCCCTGCACAAACTGCATCCCTGTTTCATCAGTCCATTCTTCATTTCCCCAAAACACCAAAAATAAGTCAGCATTTCCTCAGGACGTTTTCCCAGCTTTTATTGCCTTCCTCCTCATTTTCATCCTTTCAAAATTCTTCCCAGTCTTTACATACTAAATGTTACCTCTGTGCAGTCATTTTTGTCCTCTCATTCCTCCATCGGAACTATATATTCTTTATTCTGCATGCCTTAAAATTATTTTCTTTGCAGTGTGATTTAAATATCTATTTACCACTGACTTTAAATACAGGGTCTATGTCTTATTCTTCTTTGTATCTTCTTAGCACTTAACACAGGATATGTTATATTCTAAGAAAAAAAAATATTAGAAGATAATGCTTCAAGGATATCTCATACCAGAATCTTAGATTTAACACTTGAGAAATGGAAACATTTTATGTGCATGTCTTTGATTTCATAGGAAACTACATTATGATCTCCCTCCTCTTCCTCCTTCATGGTTGGACATGGAGCTTCAAGAATATAGCCATTCTTGCAGATAATCAGTAAAGTACTTTCAGGCTAAAAGACAAAGATTAAACATATCATTTACACTTAGGTAAATTTTTAGAAGCATAGTTCAAAAGGATTACAAACCAGGGGAAATATAATTGCTACGTATACTATTTTCAAAAGATACTTAATTCCCAGCTGCAGTTATTGTGGGTAATAAGTCAATCTTATTAATTACTATACACAATTGATACCAAGTATTATATCATTAATTAAAAAGTTAAGTGTTAAAATTAGATTTATATTTGTTTTCCTTATAGATGTCATACATATTTCCTGAGACAAAAATGTAGTTGTGAAACATGTTAGCCCAAATGGCAGAATATTAAAATTAGGACCGCAAAGGAAAATCTGCAGTACGTGGATAGCATATACAGTCTCAGCTTCTTTTGATGGATTATTCTCTATCTGCTTGAGTTCATTAAATGTGGATATTCCCAAAGTTTTTGTCCTCTTCCCTCTCCTCCCTTCTCTCCCTCCACAAACGTTCCCTGGACAATTTTATAGCCACCTCAAGGTTTCGTTACCACTCACATGCAATTCCAAATTAATCTGTCTAGGCCGGACCTCTCTCTGAGCTCCAAAATCATGTTTTAAACCATGGTTGGGAAATCCCCATTTCGATACTCCATACATACCTTATTCAAAATGTTTATTCATTTAGTTATTTTATTGTATAGTTATTTATTATATACTTACTATGTACTCAGCATTTTGTAAGGTGCTAGAGATAAAATTATAATAAAAGAGGTACTGTCTCTGTTATTATAGAGCTTACCTCTAATGGGAGAGCCCATCGTTTAAGAAATCATATAAACAAATGTAAATTGTAACTGCAACAAGCATTGCAGAGGTACTGTGAGAGCAAGGAGGTTGTGCAAAGCTTCCTGAGAAGATGGCACCTATGTTTTAGGTGAAGGATGAGTAGAAGATAATTAGACAATGAGTTAAGGGAGAGTTTGAGGAAGCATGCTATGTAAAGGAAATACCATGTCCAAACATCCTGAGGCACATTGGGCTTATAAAGAAGTTGTGGACTTGGATAGTATCACCTAGGTCACAAGAACAGAGAAGAGAGATTGGGACAGAGCCTTAAAGAAACAACACTCAATGGCTGGGTGAGGAAGACTGGGAAGGAATGATTACAAGATGTAGGGGAGGGAACCAGAAGAGCATGATGTCATAAAAGTTAATGGGAAATGGTATTTCAAAGAGGAAATAAGGGTCAACTGGATCAAATGATGCTAAGAGGTCCTGAAATATAAAAAATAAAAATGTTAGGTGGATATCATTGGTGTCTTCAGGAGAGCTGATTTGGTGGAATAATGAGACTAGAAACTAGTAAAAACGTGTAAAGGAGACAGTAGGATGTAAGAAAATAGAGTCTATGGGAATGGTCAATCCCCTTGAGAAAACCAGGAAGAGAAAGATGGAGCAGTAGCTGATCAAAGAATTTATATTTTGTAAATGGGAGAGACTTGAACATATCCAGTGATCCAGTGAACATGTTAAGTTAAATTTCTATGAAAGAAAAAATAAATAGTGTGAAATCTTGAAAAAAGGAGAGAGTGGAATCCAAAGGTCAATAGGCAGAAATAGCCTCAAGCAGGAAGGAAGACAGTATCTCTAATTATAAAAGAAGAGAAGAGGAAGAGATGGGCTCAGAGGTAACAGGATTTTATGTTTGGTGGTGGGAAGATGAAAGAGTTCCTACCTGAGGGCTCTTAGTTTTGCTATGAAATGGTTGATGCTGAGAATGAGAGTGCTAGTTAGAAGCTTGAAGCTGTGAGGAGTGGAGAAGTTTGTAAATGATCATTGTGGGTGAAAGATAGAGTTGATAAGAACAGTGTTATAGGATTGCTGAGCCATCCCATGGATTGTGTTAAAGCTATTTGAATCACTAAATTCTGGAGGACCTAATCTTCCCTGATATATGAGCATCTCCAGATACCTTTGGCTGATCACCATAGGCAAATATAAATCATTTGAGGTCATTTAGGGATGGATTTTTGCCAGATGGAGATGAAGAAAAGACAGAGGGACAAGAGAGATCAAGTCAATAAAATAGCGTTATTGAGCCTTATTGAAATGAATAATTATGAAATTTAAGCTGGATATGGAAGTAAAGACAAGAGTGGACTAATGGGTTGGAGAAAGCAAATGGTGAATGAACAAGAGGTCCCTGCCATCAGAGAACAAATGGAGCAGGAGTAGCCAAATGAAAAGGGTGGAAAAGAGAGAGATTGAAGTCAGAATGTGAGCTATTTGAATACTTGACATTTAAGGTCGAGTTCTTACAAACTGTTGTGGTCTGAATTGTGTCCTCCCCAAAAAATTCATAAATAGAAGTCCTAAATACAGAATGTGACTGTGTTTGGAGAAAAGGCCTTTAAGCAAGTAATTATGTTAAATTAAGGTCATTAGGGTGGACTCTAATCTAGTATGACCGGTTTCCTTGTAAAAAGAGATCATTAGGACACAGAGGAATACCTATGTAAGGACACGGTAAGAAGGTGGTGGTCTGCAAACCAAGGAGAGAGGCCTCAGAAGAATCCAAATCCACCAGCCCTTGATCTTGCCTAAAGAACTGTGAAAAAATAAATTTGCTGTTTAAGCCACTCAGACTGTTGTATTTTATTAGCAAGCCCTCACAAACTAATAAACTAGTGGTAGCTGTGCTCAGTGAGTGGCTGTGAAAGTGCATGGATGAGCTGTAAAGACCACGGAAAATGAGGAAGTAAAGAAGCTCAGAGCCTGGTGCTGTTCAATCAATTACACATAGGGTGTTACTATCATTCAGAATTGTTCACACTTTGAAGAGAAAAATCACTATATTCTCAAGATTTTAATAAAGTTGCAGAATTGTCCAGGTGATCAAAAGGTAACAGCAATATAAAGAAAGAGAAGGTGATATAGCTGAATTAAAAGAGCATCAAAGAAGCAATGTTTTTATCTTAATTTTATGAGTTTCAAGTCAAAAAAGTAATAGATAAATATTGCCACAAATAAAATCATACTATAGGATGACATAAGCAGCATGGCCGTGTGAGAGGACCTCCAGGTCTCCCCTCTTGAAGTTACAACAAGTTGGACGGCTATAATTCAACAAAGGATTCATTACTCAACATTCAAACATATCTGAAATATAAGAGCATTGAAATATCTGCACATTGGAACAAAAAGGGGAGACGGGACAGGAGAGAAGACAGAGATGGGAGCCACAGGTGCAATCCGGCACTCGTCACAGCCCCATCAGATGCAATAGCAGTGAAAGGCCAGGGTGCAGCCCCCATTGGGCAAACCAGAGGGGCAGAGACAGAAATCAGGCTTAGGCGTCCAGCACACACTGAGTCTGAGCCCAGGGTAATGGGCAGAGAAGCAGTGCAAAGGGTGGCAGCATTCCACAAACTGCGACCACCAGACAAATCTGCAGACGCAGGAATCTGCCCGGCCCCCAGCCTCCTGTAGCCCACCAAGAAGTAAAACGCTCACTCACAAGACTGAGAAAAAGCAGAAAAAACTTTCCAGCTTAAGTAGTCTGTATTCACTGCATCTAAGCCTACTAAAAAGAACAGAGCTTCAGATGTGCAAACCTGCTTCCCTCCATCCACCCCACAGCAGAGTCTTGTAGAAGCAGTTGGATAAACTCAGACAGAGCAGTTCTGCCTGTGGCTTCTGGCCACAGAAACGTGGCACTGGGAACACGCAGGCCAGGAGACCCATTGCCCACCACTTCTCACTATGGGGTAGTTCCCCAA
>NW_011888782.1:31690657-31693155 GCF_000151845.1 Pteropus vampyrus | reverse complement strand
ATAGAAAATATCAATGCAACAAAGAGATGATTCTTTGAAAAGATTAATAAACTTGACAAACCTCTGACTAGACTCACTAAAGAAAAAAGAGAAAAGACTCAAACAAAATCAGAAAGGAGAGATGTTACAACACACCACAGAAACAGAAAGGACTATACAGGATTACTATGAAAAGCTATTCACCACCAAATTTGATAATCTAGAAGAAATGGACAAGTTCTTAGAAATATATAACATTCCTAGACTGAATCACGAAGAATTATAAAATCTAAATAGACTGAACAGTAAAGATATTGAAACAATCATCAAAAACTTCCCTGAAAGTAAAAGTCCAGGACCAGATGGCTTCACCAGTAATTCTACCAAACATTCAAAGATTCAATACCTGTCCTTCTGAAACTCTTCCAAAAAATGGAATCAGAGGCAATACTTCCTAATTCATTTTATGAGGCTAACATTATCCCAATACTAAAACTTGGCTAAGGACAACACACAAAAAAAGAAAATATAGAACAATACCTCTAATGCATCCAGAAGCAAAAATTCTAAACAAAATACTAGCAAATTGAATACAACAGTAATATTAAAAAGATAATTCATCATGATAGGGTGGGGTTATTCCAGGGGCACAAAGATAGTTTAACATATGCAGATCAATTGTTGTGATATACCACATTAACAAAAGATAAAAATCATATGATTATGTCAGTAGATGCAAAAAAAGCATCTGACAAAATACAACATCCATTTATAATTAAAATAATAAAACGGGTATAGAAGGAAAGTACCTCAACATAATAAAGACCAAACATGACAAATCCTCAGCTCATATATTCAATGGCAAAAACTGAAAGCTTGTCCTCTAAGATAAGGAACAAGACAAGGATATCCACTCTCATCACTGTTATTTATTCAACATAGTACCGGAACTCCTAACCAGAGCGATCAGGCAAGAGAAAAAATAAAAGGCAAATTTTATTTTTTATTCCCAAATTGGGAATGAAGAAGTCAAATTGTCACTTTTTGCAAATGACATGATTCAATGTATAGAAAATCCTAAAGACTCCATCAAAAAACTATTAGAAACAATAAACAAATACAGTAAAGTTGGAGAATTCAAAAATCAATATACAAAGATCCATTGTATTCCTATATACTAACAATGAAATATAAAAAAGAAAAGAAGAAGACAATTCCATTTGCAATTGCAACAAAATGATTAGAATACCTAGGAATAAACTTAGCGAAGGATGTGAAGGACCTATACACTGAAAACTATAAGACATTGAAAGAAATTGAAGACACAAAGAAATGGAAAGATATTCTGTGTTTATGGATTGAAGAATTGACATAGTTAAAATGGTCACATTACCTAAAGCAATATACAGATTTGATGCAATCCTCATCAAAATCCCAATGGCATTTTTTCAAAGAAATAGAACAAAAATTCCTCAAATTTGTATGGAACTGCAAAAGACCCCAAATAACCAAAGCAATCTTGAGGAAAAAAAAGAACAAACCTGGAAGTATCAAACTCCCTGACTTAAAATTATTCTGCAAAGCTACGATAATCAAAACAGTATGGTATGGTATTGACAGAAAAACAGACACATGGGCCGCCAGTAGAACAGAATTGAAAGCCCAGAAATAAACCCACATGTATATGGGCAAGTAATTTTCCACAAAGGAGCCAAAAACATACAATGGAGGAAAGAAAGCTTCTTCACTAACTGTGCCAGGAAAATAGGAAAGCCACATGCAAAAGAATGAAACTAGACTGCTATCTGTCACTATACAAAAAAATTAACTCAAAATGAATCAAGACTTAAATATAAGATCTGAAACAATAAAATACATAGAAGAAAACATAGGTACTAAGCTTATGGACCTTGGTCTTAGAGAGGATTTATGAACTTGATACCGAAGGTAAGGGAAGTAAAAGAAAAAATACACAACTGAGACAACATCAAACTAAAAGCTTCTGCACAGCTAAAGAAACAATCAACAAAACAAAAAGGCAACCAATGGAATGAGAGAAGATATTTGCAAATGATACTCCCAATACGGGGGCTGAAATCCAAAATGTATAAAGAACTCATACAATTCAGCAACAACAAAAAGACAATCCTATTTAAAAAAGGGCAGAAGACCTGAACAGTCATGTTCCCCCAAAAAGATATACAAATGGCCAACAGATCCATAAAAAGATGCTCAACTTCACTGTTATAAGGGAAATACAAATCAAAACCACCATGAGATACCTCCTCTTCACACATGTTGGAAGGGTTATCATCAACAAGACAAGAAATAACAAGTGTTGGAGCCCATGTAGAGAGAAAAGAACCCTCATACACTGCTAGTGGGAATGTAAATCAGTACAGCCACTATGGAAAACAGAATGGAGGTTCTTCGAAATTTAACAGAGCTACCTAATATGACCCAGCAATCCCTTTTTTGAATATTTACTTGAAAATTTTGAAAACATTTATTCATAAAGG
>NW_011888782.1:31682228-31690607 GCF_000151845.1 Pteropus vampyrus | reverse complement strand
AGACACATTTCAGCCGCAACAAAAAAAAGCTCGAAGTGAAGGGGTGGAAAATGATACTACAAGCAAATGACACCCAGAGAAAAGTGGGTGTAGCATACCAATATAAGATGAAATAGATTTCAAAATAAGAAGGTAATAAGAGGCAAAGATGGACATTTTATAATAATAAAGGGGACAATACATCAAGAAGACATAATACTTAATATAAATGTGCCCAACTTGAGATCGCTAAAATATATAAAGCAACTACGAACAGAACTAAAGGGAGAAACTGACAAAAATAAAGTTATAGTAGAGACCTAAGTACACTATCGACAACAATGGATTGTTTCCTCTAAACAGAAAATCCGTAAGGAAACATCAGCCTTAAATGACACAATAGACCAAATGGACATAATCGATACTTACAGAGCTTTCATCCCAGAACATCAGAATATATATTCTTCTCTAGTGCATAGGGAATATTCTTAAGGATAGAGCCTATGCTGGGGCACAAAACTAGCCTCAACAAATTTTAAAAGATTGAAATCATACCAAGCGTATTCTCCAACTACAATCTTTTGAAATTGCAAATCAATAGCAAAAATGAAAGCTGGAAAAACCACAAGTATATGGATATTAAACAACATACTACTAAGCAACAACTGGGTCAAAGAAGAAATAAGAGACCAAAGATACATAGAGACAAATGAGAATGACAATATGACATAAAAATTTGGAGGATGCAACAAAAGTGGTAATAAGGGAAGTTTATAGCATTACAGACCTACCTGAAGAAACAAATATCTCAAATAAACAACTAAACATTTCACCTTAAAGAACTAAAAAAAGAACAAATGAAGCCCAAAGTCAATAAAAAAAATAATAAAAATTAGAGAAGAATTAAACAAAAATGAGAACAAAAAGACCATAGAAAATATCAATGCAACAAAGAGATGATTCTTTGAAAAGATTAATAAACTTGACAAACCTCTGACTAGACTCACTAAAGAAAAAAGAGAAAAGACTCAAACAAAATCAGAAAGGAGAGATGTTACAACACACCACAGAAACAGAAAGGACTATACAGGATTACTATGAAAAGCTATTCACCACCAAATTTGATAATCTAGAAGAAATGGACAAGTTCTTAGAAATATATAACATTCCTAGACTGAATCACGAAGAATTATAAAATCTAAATAGACTGAACAGTAAAGATATTGAAACAATCATCAAAAACTTCCCTGAAAGTAAAAGTCCAGGACCAGATGGCTTCACCAGTAATTCTACCAAACATTCAAAGATTCAATACCTGTCCTTCTGAAACTCTTCCAAAAAATGGAATCAGAGGCAATACTTCCTAATTCATTTTATGAGGCTAACATTATCCCAATACTAAAACTTGGCTAAGGACAACACACAAAAAAAGAAAATATAGAACAATACCTCTAATGCATCCAGAAGCAAAAATTCTAAACAAAATACTAGCAAATTGAATACAACAGTAATATTAAAAAGATAATTCATCATGATAGGGTGGGGTTATTCCAGGGGCACAAAGATAGTTTAACATATGCAGATCAATTGTTGTGATATACCACATTAACAAAAGATAAAAATCATATGATTATGTCAGTAGATGCAAAAAAAGCATCTGACAAAATACAACATCCATTTATAATTAAAATAATAAAACGGGTATAGAAGGAAAGTACCTCAACATAATAAAGACCAAACATGACAAATCCTCAGCTCATATATTCAATGGCAAAAACTGAAAGCTTGTCCTCTAAGATAAGGAACAAGACAAGGATATCCACTCTCATCACTGTTATTTATTCAACATAGTACCGGAACTCCTAACCAGAGCGATCAGGCAAGAGAAAAAATAAAAGGCAAATTTTATTTTTTATTCCCAAATTGGGAATGAAGAAGTCAAATTGTCACTTTTTGCAAATGACATGATTCAATGTATAGAAAATCCTAAAGACTCCATCAAAAAACTATTAGAAACAATAAACAAATACAGTAAAGTTGGAGAATTCAAAAATCAATATACAAAGATCCATTGTATTCCTATATACTAACAATGAAATATAAAAAAGAAAAGAAGAAGACAATTCCATTTGCAATTGCAACAAAATGATTAGAATACCTAGGAATAAACTTAGCGAAGGATGTGAAGGACCTATACACTGAAAACTATAAGACATTGAAAGAAATTGAAGACACAAAGAAATGGAAAGATATTCTGTGTTTATGGATTGAAGAATTGACATAGTTAAAATGGTCACATTACCTAAAGCAATATACAGATTTGATGCAATCCTCATCAAAATCCCAATGGCATTTTTTCAAAGAAATAGAACAAAAATTCCTCAAATTTGTATGGAACTGCAAAAGACCCCAAATAACCAAAGCAATCTTGAGGAAAAAAAAGAACAAACCTGGAAGTATCAAACTCCCTGACTTAAAATTATTCTGCAAAGCTACGATAATCAAAACAGTATGGTATTGACAGAAAAACAGACACATGGGCCGCCAGTAGAACAGAATTGAAAGCCCAGAAATAAACCCACATGTATATGGGCAAGTAATTTTCCACAAAGGAGCCAAAAACATACAATGGAGGAAAGAAAGCTTCTTCACTAACTGTGCCAGGAAAATAGGAAAGCCACATGCAAAAGAATGAAACTAGACTGCTATCTGTCACTATACAAAAAAATTAACTCAAAATGAATCAAGACTTAAATATAAGATCTGAAACAATAAAATACATAGAAGAAAACATAGGTACTAAGCTTATGGACCTTGGTCTTAGAGAGGATTTATGAACTTGATACCGAAGGTAAGGGAAGTAAAAGAAAAAATACACAACTGAGACAACATCAAACTAAAAGCTTCTGCACAGCTAAAGAAACAATCAACAAAACAAAAAGGCAACCAATGGAATGAGAGAAGATATTTGCAAATGATACTCCCAATACGGGGGCTGAAATCCAAAATGTATAAAGAACTCATACAATTCAGCAACAACAAAAAGACAATCCTATTTAAAAAAGGGCAGAAGACCTGAACAGTCATGTTCCCCAAAAAGATATACAAATGGCCAACAGATCCATAAAAAGATGCTCAACTTCACTGTTATAAGGGAAATACAAATCAAAACCACCATGAGATACCTCCTCTTCACACATGTTGGAAGGGTTATCATCAACAAGACAAGAAATAACAAGTGTTGGAGCCCATGTAGAGAGAAAAGAACCCTCATACACTGCTAGTGGGAATGTAAATCAGTACAGCCACTATGGAAAACAGAATGGAGGTTCTTCGAAATTTAACAGAGCTACCTAATATGACCCAGCAATCCCTTTTTTGAATATTTACTTGAAAATTTTGAAAACATTTATTCATAAAGGTATATGTACCTCTGTGGTCATTGTAGCATTATACACAGTAGCCAAGACATGGAAATACCTAAATGTCCTTCAATGGATGACTGGATAAAGAAGATGTGGTACAAATTTACAGTGGAATACTACTCAGTCATAAAAAAGGATGATATACTGCCATTTACGACACCATGGATAAATCGTGAGAGTATCAGGCTAAGTGAAATAAGTCAGACAGAAAAAGACAAGAACCATATGATCTCATTCATATGTGGAATATGAAACAGAAAGCAACAAATAAGCAAACAAATAAACTCATAGACTCAGACAACAGAAGGGTGTTTACCAGCCAGGGAGAGGATGAGAGAGTATGAAAAGGTAAGGAGGTCAAATATGTAGTGATGGAGGAAGACTAACTTTGGGTGGTGAGCACACAATGCAATAAACAGATAATGTATCATAGATTTATACACTCGAAATTTACATAATGTTTTTAACCAATGTCCTCCTAATAAACTTTCTTAACCCATTTCCCATTTGCCCCAAGAATACTTGCCAGTGGCAGTTGTGGCTGCAGTGTTTACCCCAAGATACCTCACGGATTGCAGTCCTAACCTTATCCCCAATGTTTGCCATGAAATATCTCACTTTTATTATTTTCACATCGCTCTAGTATATCGATAGTCTTAGGAAGCAAATGATATCATTCTATTTATAGCATTCTATTTTTAGTAGTGGTATTTCCATTGACAAAATACAGTAATTTTCGATCACTGAAAATGTCAAATCCAAGAAAACGTAGCATTTCTACGCATGATGTTAACGTCATTCTCAAACAGTTGTTAGCTGAAGATTAATCTGATGGATACAATTTATGTATACATTTCTCTTATATTAGGATTAGAGACAAGTTCTGTTTAGAAATAACTCCAAAAACAGTTTTTATATTTTATGTTCATATTGAAAACCAGTCAGATTTTCTTCAGCCTCAAAGAGTGTGTTTATGTAAAATTAAATTAGCTGGCACTGAGCTGCATGTTTTTCTAAACAGGAAAAGGGTTAAAAATTATACTTTGTATAAAGGCAAAGCTAACTATTATATTTCTCTCCCCAGCCCCAAACAGATACAACAAATGCTAAGAGGTTAATGTGTACCCTTCTAAATTTTTCTCCTCAGAATAGAATTTTTTTTAAGAGAGTAAAAGGGTAAGAATAAGACTAAGAAATTCTAATACCTACTTGATCAGGGTCTGAAAGAAAGTGTGGGGGACAAAAGGAACATTAAGAAAATTGGCTAAATTTTTTCCAAAATTACAAATCAATGGATTCAAGCACCTAAATACATCAGAATAAGACTGAATGACAAAAACGTAGAAAAAAATCCTTAACAGCCAGAAAAGACAAATTACCTTCAAAGAGTAATCACACCAACAAGTGGCAGAATCAATGGATGCTAGGAGACATTGGAATGACATCTTGAATGAGCCGAAAGAAAATTACTGCTATTTAGAATTCTGTGCCAACAAAGAATATCCCTCAATAATGAAAAAAAATTCCAGAAAAAAATAAAAACTGAGAATTTACCGATAGCAAACCTGCAGTAGGAGAAGTTCTGAAGAATGTATTTTATACAGAAGAAAATATTTCCAGATGCAAGAAAGAATAAAGAGCAAGGAAGTGTTCAACATGTGGATAGTTCTTAGGAAACACTAATTGAATATATCTTGTGAGATTTTAACATATTTATATTTTTAAATCACACAAGATATTGTTATTTGTAAAATACACGACAATAGAATATCACTCTAGAAGAAAGGTGGTAGGAAGATCCTGAAGTGGTTGTATTGTCTGGGAAGAGAGTAAAGAATTAACATTAAACTTTCTTGAGTTAAGGACATGTTAAAATGTAAAGTAACCACTGAAAGAATAGAAACAGATATTTAACTTCCAAACTAGTAGAAGGAAAAGTAGAATGATTTTTTAAAAAATCACTTCAAAAGAAGGTAAATAAGGCCAGAAAAATAAAGAAAATAAAGGTCAAAAAGAAAATATAAGATGGTAAATTTAATTCAAATCATACCAGTAATTACATTACTTACAAATGAACTAAATGCTTCAGCTAAAAGACAAAAGTTATCAATTTGGATATTTTTTAAATCCAAATGTTTACAAATGACACACCTAAAACATAATCACTAGAGATGAAAAGGTCACTTCATACTAATAAAGGTTTAATTCACCAGAAAACTGACAATTTAAATTTCTATGTACCTAATAGCATGGCTTCAACATATAGAAAGCAAAATGTAATCGAACAACAAGGGAAAAATTATGCAATTGAAACAAAAGATTTTTAAAACATCTCTAACAAGCAAATAGTAAATCAATAGACAATTTAACTCTACAAATAAAAACTTAAGATAATAGACATGCACTAATAGAAACTGCACAGACTTTTAAGAATACATATTCTTTTCAAGCACATGAAGAATATTTCTAAAATTTACCTTTATCATTTTCAAAAGATTAAAATTACATAGTTTATTCTCTAACTAAAATACAATTAAGCTAGACATCAGTAATAAAAAGCTAACTAGAAATTCCATGTGTTTCAAATTTTAAGAGAATATTTCTAAATAGCCCATAGGTCAAAGGGGGAAAAAAATGAAACTGAGAAAATATTTTTAACTGAGTAATAATGAAAATACTACATTATCAATACTTACAGGATGCAACTAGAGCCTACAACTGTGTAAGGTGCACAAAAGATGTATATAAAGAAGATTAATAATTAATGTAAGTATCGATTTCATGAAATTAGAAAAAAACAACAAAATAAACCTTAAGAAAGTAGATGCAGGAACATACTAAAAGAATATAAATGAAAAAAACATAAAACAGAATAAAATAAAAAGTTCCTTGAAAACATTAATAAAATTGAAAACTTCTAGCAAGATTAAGCAAGCAAGAGGGAGAAAAAAAGAGAAAGAAAGAAAGAACAATTAACAAATATAAAAATGAAAAGAAAACCACTACAGATTCTGTGACCATTAGGATATTATGAATTTACAGACAATACATTTGAAAATTCAAAGGAAATAAACAAGTTGATACATAGAAAGATGCTCAACATAATTAATCATCGGGGACATGCAAATTAAAACCACAATGAAAGATCACCTCATACCTGTTAGAATGGCTATTATCAAGACAAAAAATGCTGGCTAGGATGTGGAGAAAAGAGAACATGTGTGTTTTTGGTGTGAACATAAATTGGTGCACCCACTATGGAAAACGGTATGGAGGTTCCTCAAAGTAAAAATAAAACTACCATATGATCCAGTAATCTACTTTTGGGTATTTATCCAAAGAACACAAAAACACTAATTTCAAACATTATTTAAAATAGCCAAAAAATGGAAACAATCTAAGTGTTCATCTCTAGATGAATAGATAAAGAAAATGTGATATACATATAGTAATATTATTCAGCCATGAAAAAAAAATCTTGCCATTTGCGACAACATGGATGAAACTTGAGGGTATTATGCTAACTGAAATAAGGTGGACATAGAAAGACAGGTATGCTCTCACTAATATGTGAAATCTTAAAGCAAAACAAAACCAAGCTCATAGTTACAGACAACAGATTGGTAGTTACCAGAGGTGGGGGGTGAGCAAAATGGGTGAAGGGAGTCAAAAGGTACAAACTTCCAGTTATAAAATACATAAATCATGAGTATGTGACATATGGCATGGTGACTATAGTTATTAATACCGTATTGCATATTTGAAAGTTACTAAAAGAGTAGATCTTAAAAGTGCTCACCACAAGAAATAAAATTTTGTAACTGTATGGTGGCAGATGTTAACTAGACTATTGTGATGAAGTTGAGCATCTTTTTATGGATCTGTTGTCCATTTGTATATAATTTCACAATATATACAAATAATGAATCATTAGTTGTACATCTGAAACTAATGATGTTATATGTCAATTATACTTCAATAAAAAAAAAAAAGAACTAGATCTGAAGTATCACTATAATCATTAAATCAATTCTTTAAAATCACCTAAAAAACTATCCCATGCTCAGATGGCTCCACTACTAAGTTTGCCAAACATTCAAAGTTCTAAAATAACACAAACTCTTGAGGAGAATAGAAAAAGGAATATTTTCTAACTCATCGTAGGAGAGAGAATAACCTTAATAACAAACCTGATGATGAACTATGAGGACAGAAAACAGCTCAATCTCATTTATGAACACAGATGAAAACTAATAAAATGTTAGCAAAGTGAATTACGAAAAGTTTGCTAAAACAGCTAGTTCAAGACATCAGAGAGAAACCAGTACAGCCACAACTCTAAAGGGCACGATTACAGTGAGAAGGAAGCTAAGTGAGGGAAGCCAGCCATTCTCTGCAACTTTCCTAAGGATATTGACCAACTTACTGCATGGGACCTAGAAGCCAAACAGAATGCAGTATCCTAGACTGCAGGCATTCTTTTAGAGTTGAAGAGACAAAAGTCAAAGTTCAAAGAACAAGAAAGTTAAGACTCGAGGGGACATGATCCCAGAGATAAGAGAAATGCAGAAAAGTGAGCCTGACATTCTGTTGGGCCTTCAGATTTAAAGCATTTACATAACCCTAAACTGCATCGGAACAGGATTTGTTCACGTCATGCAAGTAGTCACATTTGTTTTCAATTTAACTTTCAGTTCTGAAAGATACTGCCACTGTGTATAAAATTGGGGGTTGGGAGTTATCTTCTTTTAGTACTTTACATTTCTAGATCTATTGAAATTCTACTCATTATTTAAAATCCTCCTACAAAAAATAACTCAAGTCTGAATAATAAGAATAAGGCCTTTTTTTTTTTAATGAAATCAGGAATACCTTGATTCCAAAACTGGCAAGAGCATTACAAAAGGGGAAAATCATCACTGTTATAAACTTGGATGCAAAAATCCTTAATAAAATATTAGCAAAAGATGTGTGT
>NW_011888782.1:31680066-31682178 GCF_000151845.1 Pteropus vampyrus | reverse complement strand
TCATTATGTAGTTGAGACTTAAGCATGAAGACAAATAATAATTACTTACATGAGAGGCTGTAGACCATACTAACTGGCAAACAGGTCCAGGAGTAGTAATAAAACCAATTGGTTTATAATCCTTTTCCACGTCAAAGAAGAAGACAGTTTTATCTTTACTCTAAGAAATTGAGAAATGCCCACCAAATACATATTATGAAATCTATTACATAGAGTAACGAAACATTTACTAGCTACAGTTTATCCACCATACACTTATACCTATAATGGTCACATATCCCAGGTTATTCTGGGAAAGTTCTTATTTCAAATATTTACTTCATTCTCCCCATGAGAACACTTGATAAATCATGTATTCCAGTATGTGGTTCTGAAAAAATGATCATCATCTCTTTACATAAGATTATTTCAGAAAAAATGCATATGTTCACCTATTAATGCACTGAGAATTTACCTGGTTATTCGCTTCATTTATTGAAGTTCTATACGTATATACCTACACTATAAAATATCGATTATACATAAAACATCTTGCATGATTCTCAGCTGAAATTTTCTATCCATTTAAAATAAGTGTTAGAACTCAATTTGTAAGAATATTTGTAAATATCATGCATAGACTACACTAAAAGAATATGACTACAAAGAAAGCAAAATATGGATATGTTCTCAGATAGGAGTATCAACAAATAAGGCATCATTAAATAGGAAGACTAATAAGAGGTTAGGTTAACCATGAAAGTTCAACAGGAAACAAAAAGAAATCTACTACTCACCCCTGTGGCTAGAATTTCTCCATCACGTTCATAAGCTAAAGCAGTGATATGAGCAGTATGGGGTTTGAAAACATATTTCAAATGAAGATCTGCATCCAAAAATTTCTTCCGTCCTGCAAAAATTGTGAGCCCTTTTGGATCATAAAGTTCAAGAATTCGAACAACCCCATCTTCGAATCCAACAATAATCTGTGCTCCAGTGTAGCTTATCTTGAACAAAAATTAAATACAAGGGATCTGAAATTAGTTAAGAAAGTTTTCCTACATAATAGATACCTCTGTATTTTATTTAGACTTAATTTAACATGGACTATCCATTGGTAATTCCTTGTACTACTTTCTGGTAACCTCCATCTATTCTAGGACAGATCCTACCACTGCTGACTATGAGACAGGTACACTATGGCAATTCAAACACTCGATGAGCAAATGTGGGTGGAGTGTCTGTCTCTCATGTGACAGGCATCTATCACCAGCAACCCAAGTGTGAGAATAGTCTCAACCTGTTTTCACAGAATTAATAATCTAATGGAGATGACAGACATTAATCAATCACACAAATAAGTGTGGAATTATGAACTGAAATAAGTAGTAAAAGAAACATATTCTGAGAGCAAATAACAAAGAAAGCTGATCTAGCTGACCCTCCTTAAAGAAGAGATGGTGGAGCTGAGATCAGAGGATGCCCAGGAATTAACAAAGTACAGGAAGGTGGGGGAAGCACTCCTCAGAGAGGATATAGCTTGTGCAAAGGTCATGTGGCAGGGAAAAAAGCAACTCATGAAAAAGTTATAGTTTGTCTAGAGCAAATTGAGTGAGGGAGCAGTGCTTCCACAAGGAGCTGGAAAGGGAGATAAGGAGGCACCAGGTCACAAAGTGGCTTACATGTCACATTAGGGATAGTCTTCATTCTGAGAGCAGCAGGAAGTCATTAAAAGGTTTTTAGTTGGGGGTTGGGAGTAGGGAGGTCACATGATCAGATTTGCTGTTTCAGAAAAGTCATTCTTGCTGCCATGTAGAAAGTAGGTCTGACATGGCCTAGATAGGATGCAAGGAAAGCTTTTGGGAAGCCTTTGAAGAAATGGCTGCTATACTCCAGGAGAGTGATTGTAGTCACTTGGTCTGAGGTGATGTAGTGAAGATGATGGATATAGACATATTTTAGTAAGAAGTATAATAATCCTATTTGGTAATAAGTGGGCATGGGGGATGAGGCAGAGGGAGGTGTCAAGAATGACTAAAACATTTACTGAGACAGGAAACTCTGGAAGGGAGTCAGGTATACATGTGGTTTGTTGTTGCTATTGTTTTAGAGTGAGGGGTAGCTGGGAGTGAG
>NW_011888782.1:31677694-31680016 GCF_000151845.1 Pteropus vampyrus | reverse complement strand
TAGACCACTAATATTTGTCACCAATTCTCTTGTGGAATCTTGTATTTTTCTATTACAAAATTATTAATTTTTAAATATGTGTATTCTTTTCTCCTTCAGAAGAGACTGTTTTGTACTGCATATGACTCCATTGCCGATGCCTAGCAAAGATGAAAGCAATGATTAATTTTAAAAATACTTTTTCCAGGGGGGAGGGAAAAAAATGGCATAGATGATAGGGGCTCTCTTCATCCCTCTGGCAACCAAATCAAAGCTGTGATGGAAACAAGGAGCAAGCAGCAAGGGAAAATTGCCTAGTATATAGATGAACAAGCCATACAACTAGGGAGAAATCCAAGAAAGCACACTGCAATGGCAGAAGGTAGGACAGGGCAAGGACGCAGGGCTGCCCATTCCCGAGTGGCTGAGACAGAGGCTGAGGCAGTGGCAGCAGCAGAAGCCTCTAAAAGGGGCCGTGTCCATAAGCAGAATTTCGTGGTGATGGATCTGCTGGCTCTGAGTACCAGTGCTGATTCGGCTGTGCACAGGGGGCACCAGGAACTTACAGGGAGACATTGTCAGAGTGAGGGCCAAAGCGAGACTCGCTCTATATAGAAGTGTCGGTGATATCCATTTTTCCCTGTTGAGCTCTCCCTACTCCCAGTGCACGGACACAGCGCCGCCATATCCCCGATGTCATCAAACTGGATAACAGAGGTCACTCCACCCAGAGGATTCCCTGAAACCCCACCTCCCCCAACTCAGCACCCCACCCAAATCACATCCAGGTATATCCTCAGTGAGTCAGGTGCTCCTTGCTGAGAAGTGCCAAGACTCACCCTGGAGGCAGCTGACCTCGGTTTCTGGTGTGGCCTTTTGAGGCAAATATAAACACAGCATTGAGGATTCCTTGCTGAATCTTAACAGGTGGCCCTGGAGGAGCAGAGGCTTGGGCTAAATTTGTCCTGCAGCTAAACCCCTCTCAGGACTGTGCCACTGGACACCTACTTCACAAATCCACACTAATAAGACCAGGGGAATTAGGTGCTTTGCTTAGTACATAGAAACAGACACGGAAAAGCAGCCAAAATGGTAAGACAAAGAAGCAGAAACCATATGAGAGAACAGAGCAGAGATCCAGATATAATGGAGTCAAGTAATCTAACAGATGCAGAGTTCAAAACACTAAGATACTCAATGAACTTTTGAGAAGTGTAGATAAATTCAGTGAGAACTTCAACAAAGAGATAAAAAACATAAAAATGAAAATGGAAATTATAAAAGAGAACCAGTGTGTAATGAAGAACACATTATCTGAGATGAGAAGTATATTAAATGGAATAAATAAAGGAATAAACAAAGTGAATAAAGAAAAGGATCAAATGCCCTATCTAGAGGATGAGAAAGCCAAGGACACTCAATCAGAATGGCAAGAGATAAGATGCCATAAAAAAAGACTATAAAAATAATTTAAGGAGCATATGGGACACTATTAAGGGTCCAAATACCCATCTGATTGGCATAACTGAAGAAAATCAAGATATTGAACAGCTGTTTGAAGAAATAATGATGGAAAACTTCTCTAACCTGGTGAAGCAAATGGACATAAAACCCCAGGAAGCTCAAAGAATTCCAAAAAATCAGGGATTCAAAGAGGCCCACACCAAGACGCATCATAATTAAAATGCCAAAGGCTAAATACAAAGGGAGAATATTGAAAGCAGCAAGAGAAAAACAGATAGTTACCTCTAAGAGAACACCCATAAGGCTGGCAGTTGATTTCTCAAAAGAAACTATGTAGGACAGAAGGGCTTAGCAAAAAATATTTGATGTGATAAAGACTCAGGATCTACAACCAAGAATACTTTATCCAGCAAAGTTATCATTTAGAGTTGAAGGACAGATAAAGAGCTTCCCAGACAAAAATAAGCTAAAGGAATTTATCAACACTAAGCCAGTATTACAGGAAATGTTGGAGGGACTTCTTTAAGAAGAAAAAACATATACCAAAAACAGGAATAAAGAATGGTAACAACTACATTCCTATCAATAAGTATCTTAAATGGAAAAGTATTAAGTGCTCCAACCAAAAGATAGAGTGGTTGAAAAGATTAAAAAAAAAAAAAAATACCACCTCTACATATGAAAAGGAAGGGATTGGAAAAAGATATTGCTTTGATAGACCTAAAAGGAATTTAAGTCAGACAGAGAAAGATAAATACTATATGATTTCACTTATATGTGGAATCTAAGGAATAAAAAGAACAACTAATCAAAAACAGACTCACAAATATAGTGGACAATTTGGTGATGGACAAAGGAGAGGGGACTTTGGGGGGCTGG
>NW_011888782.1:31603849-31675439 GCF_000151845.1 Pteropus vampyrus | reverse complement strand
TAGGTTAACCATGAAAGTTCAACAGGAAACAAAAAGAAATCTACTACTCACCCCTGTGGCTAGAATTTCTCCATCACGTTCATAAGCTAAAGCAGTGATATGAGCAGTATGGGGTTTGAAAACATATTTCAAATGAAGATCTGCATCCAAAAATTTCTTCCGTCCTGCAAAAATTGTGAGCCCTTTTGGATCATAAAGTTCAAGAATTCGAACAACCCCATCTTCGAATCCAACAATAATCTGTGCTCCAGTGTAGCTTATCTTGAACAAAAATTAAATACAAGGGATCTGAAATTAGTTAAGAAAGTTTTCCTACATAATAGATACCTCTGTATTTTATTTAGACTTAATTTAACATGGACTATCCATTGGTAATTCCTTGTACTACTTTCTGGTAACCTCCATCTATTCTAGGACAGATCCTACCACTGCTGACTATGAGACAGGTACACTATGGCAATTCAAACACTCGATGAGCAAATGTGGGTGGAGTGTCTGTCTCTCATGTGACAGGCATCTATCACCAGCAACCCAAGTGTGAGAATAGTCTCAACCTGTTTTCACAGAATTAATAATCTAATGGAGATGACAGACATTAATCAATCACACAAATAAGTGTGGAATTATGAACTGAAATAAGTAGTAAAAGAAACATATTCTGAGAGCAAATAACAAAGAAAGCTGATCTAGCTGACCCTCCTTAAAGAAGAGATGGTGGAGCTGAGATCAGAGGATGCCCAGGAATTAACAAAGTACAGGAAGGTGGGGGAAGCACTCCTCAGAGAGGATATAGCTTGTGCAAAGGTCATGTGGCAGGGAAAAAAGCAACTCATGAAAAAGTTATAGTTTGTCTAGAGCAAATTGAGTGAGGGAGCAGTGCTTCCACAAGGAGCTGGAAAGGGAGATAAGGAGGCACCAGGTCACAAAGTGGCTTACATGTCACATTAGGGATAGTCTTCATTCTGAGAGCAGCAGGAAGTCATTAAAAGGTTTTTAGTTGGGGGTTGGGAGTAGGGAGGTCACATGATCAGATTTGCTGTTTCAGAAAAGTCATTCTTGCTGCCATGTAGAAAGTAGGTCTGACATGGCCTAGATAGGATGCAAGGAAAGCTTTTGGGAAGCCTTTGAAGAAATGGCTGCTATACTCCAGGAGAGTGATTGTAGTCACTTGGTCTGAGGTGATGTAGTGAAGATGATGGATATAGACATATTTTAGTAAGAAGTATAATAACCCTATTTGGTAATAAGTGGGCATGGGGGATGAGGCAGAGGGAGGTGTCAAGAATGACTAAAACATTTACTGAGACAGGAAACTCTGGAAGGGAGTCAGGTATACATGTGGTTTGTTGTTGCTATTGTTTTAGAGTGAGGGGTAGCTGGGAGTGAGTAGAAAATCATGAATTTAGTCTTGGACATGTTGAGTTTGAGGTGCCCTAGAGATCTCAAAATAGAGATGACATATAACCTGCAGCTTAGAGAAGAAGTCTGGGCAGAGATATAAATCTAGCAATGTCTGAATGTACTAAATCTTTAGTCTTAAAAGGCATTCAGGAGAAGAACAAAATCCCTATTATTCTTTAGAGCCGAGTGATCATCCCTGAGGCCAGGCAATTATGAAAATCTTGGGAATAAGAAAACTACACTACATTCAATTCCAGTTGAATGTTGTTAATTCAACAAACATTTACTAAGTGTCTAATGTACGTGTAACTGTAGAGGCACTGGAGGTACAAAGAATAGTTATGGTTGTCACATGAAGAGCAAACAGTCAGATGGAAAGATAGACAATAAAGCAAATAATCTTAGTATGCTGTGATAAGTGCTATAAGAGGGGTGTATGCAAAGTCTTTAAAAAAAAAAATGAATAGCAGAGGAAGGAGTACTTAGCTCTGTTTGAAGGTGGGGTCACAGAGGGCTATGCAGAAGAGATGATGTTTGACCTGAGCTGAGTTGTAAAGAATGATGCGGAGTTTTCCAGAAGGCAAGAGAGCGTTGAGAAGGGGCATTTCAAGTCTAGTATAATATCCATATGATCATTAATTTGATATAAGGCTGAAAATGGAAATATTCTATGGACATCACACAACCATCTGAATAAATGATTCAATTACTTAGGCTGTATTTTAAAGACTTCAGGTAAGAGTGTAAATAAATTAGGATAAAGAGTAAGCCAGGTTTGGTAGTCTGCTCTGTGCTTTCTATTTGTTCTAGCCTCATCATTGTTCCACCTCTATTCTCTGGCCTGAATTCCCCTTCTGGTCTTGTTCCCATTATGAAATTCCCCTCCAGTCCAGCCATCTCCATATCGATTTTGAGCCTGAAACATTTTCTCTTTGATTTCAACTCAAAATGGTAAGGATAAAACATTCCCAAAATACTCCCAAGACATTTTAAAAACATGACTACAAATTCTTTGACATGCCTCCCATGAAGAGATGGGGTTCAAGTGCCCCCTACTTTGAATCTGCTTCACCCAGTGGATGGTAGAAGTGACGTTATGTGACTTCTACCACTGAGAAGGCCAGCAGCTTCTGCCTTGTTTGTTAGAACACTAGGTCTTGGAGCCCTGAGCTGCTGTGTAAGAAGTGTGTGACTGCCCTGAGGCCAGAATGCTGTGATGAAGCCCAAGCCACACGGAGGCACTATTATGTAAGGACTCCTGCTGACATCCCAGCTTAGCCCAGCCTTCAACACAAGTACCAGACTTGTAATACAGAAGCCTTTAGATGATTCCAGGCCCCCACCATCCAAGTGTTCCCAGTTGAGACCCCAGACACTATGAAGCAGAGATAACCCATCCCTGCTGCCACCTGTCTTGATTCCCAATCTATAAAACATATGAGCAAAATAAATTAATTGCTGTTTTATACCACTACATTTTGAGGTAGTTTATTATAGAGCAATAATTAGAACAACTCCATCTCTGCCTAATTTTTTCCCATGGCTCTTATTATCTAACATATCACATATTTTACTTATTTTATTTATTGTCTGTCTCTGCCTTCTGTCTCCCACTAGAGTGTAAGATGTGTGAGAGCAAGTATTTTTGTCTTTTTGCTCATTTGTGTTCCCAGAATCAGAAACAAGGCCCAGCACCTCATAGGTATGCTGGAAATAGAAATGTAATGAATGAAATCACAGTCAAAGGAATAGAGGACAGATTCACAAAGTTCTATTGGTTGATTACTGTGTAACATGGAACTACTACTAATCTGCAGGTGGTTTAAAAATAGATTTTCATTAAATCAGGACCAAAACCATAACAATAGCAAGGTCATGATGATGTCTACCACATTCTAAGTGAATAAACTGACTTAAAATTTTTATTCTTCTCTAAAATCCAGAGTCAGAAAATGTCTATATTTCCAAGAAACGGCACTGACATACTATATCTACTAATAGAATCTGGGAGAAGTTCATTATAATAAACTTACCAGTCGGGGTACCCAAGCAAGAGCAGTACCTCCTTGTTTGAATTTCACATGAGACAAAGGAGTTTTGCTAGCAAAATCATAGATTCGAATAGAACCTATAGAAAGACAGTTTTAAAAGAAACAAATGTATACATAATCCCTTTTTAAATAACTTTGGCTCACTTTACATATTGAGAATTATAATAAGAAATTTCTTAAATAACTAAATCAACTGATAATCCAATAGCCCTTCTTTAGTCAAAAATTTCTATGGATACCTTCAATCATTGATAAACATGAATAAAACATGAAAAATAAACATGAAAAAAGTCATTGGAAATTGCTAAACATGAATAAAAAAGACAATTGATGATTGCCTGGTGTATCTATTTCTCCTTGCATGATCCCCATAGATTCGTCATAAGAAAAGAGATGGAAATAAAAAGAAAAGCACAAATGTGGATAATTTTCATGAATGACTTACTGTGTCCTTATTTTAATCTTACTATAACCACAGCTGGTACATTTTGTGCCCTCTCCCTTCCACGAATACTTGCCTCACTTGCTCTAAGGGGCTTCCCTTTTGGAAAAATGTTCAAATGCTTTCAATCAAATATATAAAAAATGTGTTGAAAACAAAACAAAAAGGCCACATATATTGTCATTAAGAGTTCTTACTTACAGTCCAAGCTAGTAGTGGCCATGAGGTAAGTGATAGGCGAGACGACCAAGGCTTCGATGGCTCCAGAATGGAAGTAGAAGAGGCATTCTGGATCTTGGGTCTGATAATAAAAAGACAGAAATTCCAACAGATGTCAAAGAAAAGTTAACATAGAATTAAGGTCAAGTTTAAAGAAATGCAAATAAAACTCTGTAACATATGTATGATTTTTATCTGATTAGAACTTTTAAAAAAAGCATAATAGGTTAGAAATAATGTTAAACTTTGGAATTAGGAGAAGTAGAGTACTGGCTTTGCAGTTGATGGCTGTGTGATTTTGCACAAGCCACTTAGACTGCCAGTTCTCGTTTCTTCATCAGTAAAATGAGATGACAGCAACTGCCTGTCTATTAAACAGGGTAGCGATGAGATTATAAATGCAAATGGCTTATGTTTATGAAAACTGTAAAGCACTATATAATGTTAGCCACTGTTATTGCCACTTTTCTGGTAATTTTTGCTATGAGATAGGCCTTTAATGTAAAAAAATCATTACAGAGAAAATATGAATTCTCGTGAATCAGATATATTGAGCAAGTTTTTGATGGGAGCAATGATCAAATATGGAGATAGATAAAATATCTTTTAAGTAAGAATAACAAAGATTTTAATTATGAAAATTAGAAAAAAATAAGAAAAATAGGCAACTTACGATATTTGAAAAACTAAGGTCAAGCTTCCATATGGCTCCATTGGCATCCTGAAAAATTAAATGCCTAATAATATTTTGTTTTATCATTTTGAACTTATATCAAATTAAAATAATTTTCTTCCTATGATTTAAAGTAAGGGCAAACAATAATACCAAAAGCTTACTTGTATTTTAAAGTGCAATTGATGAAAGCAACTTCTGTATATCTTAGAACACAACCATACAATAAGTGAAGCAATCTTGTTATACTTATAGTTAAAAATAATTAAAATGTTCCTAATAGGTTTTTTGTGTATAAAATATAGGTTAATTAAAAATTTAGGAAGTCTTCATTCAGGTATCAATAGTAGTCTTAATAATAAAATGAACTTACAGTAATGATAACTTATTATTTTAGTGCCCTCCCCATCTATAAAATGATATTATATTATTTTAGTTTTGTGTCCAGATAACTTTAAAAGAGCAAAAAAAGAAGAATGCAACTCACTTGAGCCAACCAAAAGTTATGTCCGGTTTCATTCATTTTTATCATAGAGAAGAGTTTGACATTCTTGTCTACTTGAAGTTCATTAATGGGCTCAATCTCTAGCAATCCAGACTCATCTATAGCATCAGCAGTGTCTATGGTCTCAAAATCCCAAATCTTATAAAATTAATAAGAAAATACTTTAATCATACGGCAGTTTCTGAATTTATATTTTCTAAGCCAGAAAAGAAATACAAAGCAATTTCTTTATATTTACAGAGATTTGTGACTAAATACAGCTATAAATAACAATTCTAATTTGTCCAAAGAAATCTGTATTTCAAGGTCTTTCTGCACATAGAGTGGCCATAGGAGTAAATGGTTTGCTTGTTCAATAAGACATCATAATAAGCCTTGTTTTATATATACTAGTTAGCCCCTGGAAGGGGGAAATAGACCTTCTTGCTTAACAATTCAAGCACTACCTTAATTATAAGCAGAGAAAGTATAGATGATGTCTTCATCAGAAAATGTTTCTCTTACTTATCAATTTAAACTGTACTATTCAGATAAGGATTGTTGTTCTTGGGATAGGAGACCTGAATGCTACAGGATGGTTGAAGGAACACATTTCCACCTCGCATGACAGAGAGATCCAGATGGACCTTTCTCTGTGATGTGCCAAAGCCCACTCCGGTTGGTTCTGTTGACACACCCTGCCATGTTGTCCTAGACTCAATAACTTAGACTCTGAGAAAGTAACTTCAAGGAGGATTGGTGTTGTCCCATAGATTAGCCTTGTGGACAAGAGGCCCAGGTCCCAGGGCCCAACTAACACCTGGTAGTTGGGATAAGTTTTTCCTAAAGCGTGAGAGCTAGAGATTTACAATGTAAAGAACTGTAGAGATGAGAGTGGACTGTGAAAAGGAAAGTAAGCTTAGAAATCAGCAGTGTCCGTGAAAGGTGAAGGGGTCCTCTGTGAAATATTTAACTTCTCTTGAGGATTTCTTCCACTGGTATTTTGACATTTTGGGGTAACATATCTTGGAATGATTGTGAATTTATTGTATGATATAATAAAGGACACAAAAGATTCTCAGAGTAATGAGTAAACTCTAACAAGATTAAATTTAATTTGGTAATTGTAAAAAAATTATACTTAGGTTCAAAAAGCCAATGGTAAGAGGGCAGACTGTGGGAGAGATATGGCCTAAACAATGTATTAGACATATTAAGCTCAACTAGTGTCAACTTAATGGGCTCATTAAGAATGACCAGGATATTAAAAAAAAAATACAGTCTTTTTTCTGATAATACTTCTTTTTTTTTCTGATAATACTTCTTAAAGAATATCCAGAGAACACTACCACTTACAAAAGGCCCCAGAAGAAATACATCCAAGGGGACCACATGACAAATCAGGACGCTCCAGATTTGCTAGCAATAGCAGGGTACACATGCAGAGGTGTGGCCATAACAAGGGAGACTTAGATGCTGAAGCAACATTCCAGCTTAGCTAACGCTATGGGCAGAAGAGTGTCCACAGGCGAGGACAAGTGAGTTTACTCGTATAAGGTGCAACGAGGCAGAACCGTCCATAGGCAAACCCTCTCAGCTCGCCTTTGAGTATATTTCTGATCAGTAGCCCCAGTAAAAATAACTAAGAAATGTTTAGCATTTTTGTTCCTAGAAAATGACCTATTCGTATAAGGCATTTTGGAAGGATATCTGTGACCACTGTTTATATTGTGCTAACATGGGCTTTCTTTTGAAACTACTATTTCAACAGCAGAATTTAAATAACAAATGGTCCCCTCAGAAAATTTTGATTCTGAGATACTATAAATTAATTTTGACTAGAATTCAAATATTTACAAGAGAAGCCTTATTTAAAATGAGTCAGCCCTAGGACTAAATGACCACTGATCTTCTTCATAAAATAAACTTTGTGAGAAATAAAAATCTGATAGAACCAACTAGGTGATTCTGCAAGGCTTAGATGTGGGTGCTACTGTCTAAGTGTCAAGAAAACTTACCCTAATGCATCCATCTGACCCGACAGTGATAACTTCACCCTCATCCAGCATTATCTGGTTGATGGGACCCTGATGACAACTTATATTTCCAGCTCGACAGAGCTCGACTTTGATGAGGCCAGCTTCCCAAACCAGCATGTTGCCCCATTCTGACCCTGAGAGAACCTTGCAGGTGTGCAGAAAGGAAGGAATGTGCATTAAAACAGACAAATACATATATTTATGCCTCAAATAGCAGGTGAGAATTATTTTTAAAGATTATTTTCTTGACTATGAAAGTAAAACATGTTAAATACAGAGAAATAAAATATAGAAATGAAAACTCACTACCATAGAAACAACTACTAATCACATTTTTTATGTATTTCCTCCTAGTGTTATGTACTGTTGCCATTATTGTGACTAGGCTGTATGCCGCTAATAATTTTGCAAACATATCCATTATATATTTCTTTGAACATCTCTTAAGGAAATAATCCAAGAACGGAATCACTGGGTCAAAAGTTAGAGGTATGTTTAAAATTCTTGATAGATGAGATTCAACTTTTTAAGTGTGATAATATGAACTGTTATGTTTGATAAATTGTGAGACCATTATTGAACTCAGAGATTACAGCATAACAATATCCAATTTTGAACAAGGATACTCATCTAGAACCACCTCCTGAATTAATCCATTTAATCCAGCACTTCCCAAAGTACATAGCACCAAACACCAGTTCTTAGGCTGTTTAACAAGTGTTACCTACTAGGTAATACTAATGGGGTACTGACTCTGTGCCAAGCATTGCTGGAGCACTTTGCGTGCATTAAGTTATTTAATTCTAAAAACCATATAAACTTGGTACTTTTACTGGGGACGCCATGTACGGTTGTGCAGGTTGGGCACTTTATTTTCCCAGAAGAGAGTTTTTCTCTTCGCATAAAGGAACCATATGGGCCAGTGGAAGCCCCTACTGTTTTCATGCCCATTTTACAAAGGAAAAAAATGAAGCACAGAACAGTTACTATCTTGCCCAAAATTACCCAGAGGAGTCAGGATTCTAAACCAGGCACTGTGGCTCAAAAGCTCCTGTTCTGACTACCACTGCCTCGGAAGACAGATGCTAGGATAAACAAAGTCAAACAAATGTATTTTCTCTAGGACCTCTTGGACGCTGGAACACAAAATTACTCACTGAGCATCAAGAAGATTTTCGCGATATGAAGGAATTAGACCAAGAAAGTCTTATTTTCACAGAGCTTCTGTTTAGAGTAACATTCCATGAAATGCTCCATGGGACATCTAGTTCTTGGCAGCCTGCTCTAGGAGTCTGCATCCCCACCTCTCTCTCACTTAAAGTAACTTAGGACCTTAGTCTTTTCTGCCTCTTTGTCTACCTATTCTTATCTATTCTACCTATTTTACCGATTATTAAGCTCCAGCCAACATGTAGTGGAGTCTTTATTTATATTTGGTTTCTCCTGTCCAGTGACTAAAACCACCAAAAGTCACCAAAGCCTATAAGGCATCCTTTCTGAAATGTCATTCATGTCTAACTTTCCTCTTCTATTTGTCCTGAGAAAAGTCTAGGCCTTTATTGCCTCTTCTTAGAATAAAGCAATATGTTCCTTCTTAGCTCATTTCCTTGACTCCAGGTTTTCCTTTTAATTTGCGTGGCATTTTGTGGCCAAATTTATTGATAACTTCTCTTATTTACAACCTTACACTTCCAAAATATAATAGTTCTGCCTGGTTGTTATACTCTTTGTACACTAGGACCCAACCATACTTCTCATTCTAATTTCCTAGCATGAATGCTTTATTCTAATTAGCCCTCTAAATACCTGATATTCATTTCTAACACTAAACATTTCTTTTTATGTCTCTCTTATTTAAAAAGGCTTCTTTTCTCCCCTACATCCTCACAAACTCTACTGAACCTTTTTAAGATAGATCTCATATCATGTTTTTAATGAGAGTTGTATTATCTTTATTTTAGCTTAATTCTTACAGTATTCAGAATTTGAAGGTGGAATGATTTACAATCATCTTATAGGTTTGGATATATTATAGGTTAGCCAGCATCCAACGCTTATTTCCTCCTATATGTCATGATTTCAAATTGAGACTATCCCAGGAGGTAGAAGACTAGACCATTTGGTTCCTCAGAGTAATATTTGTATGCTGGCCTTTACTTATGATTGAGATGGTCACAAATAATATTACATAACTCATCCCAATAGGAAATCAAATACAATATTAATGGAGAACTGATTCTATAGTCAATATGTCTATAAATTTTGTAAGAGGAAGAGAGGGAGTAAACTAACAATATTTAAGAATAAACCAACAGATTAAAGTTACAGGTTTGAGGTGTTATTGTAAAGTGGCTCAATCTTGCTGAATAATAATCTGATAATAAAAACAAAAGCCACAAGACAGAATATAACCTTGAGCCTAGTAAGTCTTCTTGAAGCATCACAGCACAGAAAACACGGGAGAAAAATGAACATTACAAACATTGTAACTCCATGACATAATTAAAAATGATAAGTATTTCACTATGTTAATATAAGAAAATGTTTGTATACTTTATATGTGTGTATAATATTTAGTAAAAATAACACAAAATGATATGTACATGTGGGTTATAACAATTTCATAGAAATATATTAATTCAAATTGATTATTTGAAAAGGCAAAATTAAATGTCCATTATATTCACAGTTATAGTATCTCTTATTGCTAAGATTGACAGTGCTTTTTAGAATATATAATGTGCTTTCATATGTGTATGTCACTTGAAAACAATTTTATTATTGTAGAATAGTGGCTGTATTCACCTTCCCATCCGGGAGCTCCATATAACCTTCTATATCAGTAGTGGCTGTTTTGCCAAATCGACCTAGTGAACCCTGAAGCTTGAGACCAGTGAATGTTAGAGCCATTTCCCAGAATCTGCAAAACACAAGAGTGAACGTACCTCAATGACTTTTTAAATTTTAATATGACTCAAGAATTTACATATTTCATAGTCACATATATTTCATTTATTCATCTATCTGATTTATATGTATAAAGTATCTACTCCCTTTCAGGCAAAGTTCTAGGTAATATGAATTCAGCATTGAGCAGAATGTATTTTAGAGCTGTGCTGTTGTAAGCAGGAGCCATTAGCCAAGTTGAACTATTTTAATTTAAATTAATTAACTAAAATTTAAAAGCCAGTATCTCAGTGAAGCCAGTCAGTTTCAGGTGCTCAATAGCCACATGTAGATTGAACTGCACAGAACATTTCCACCCTGGCATAAAGTTCTACTGCATAATAATGTTAACAGGATGTAAAAGTTTTCCCAAAAATTCCAGTTTACTTGTTGTGTAACTTAAGTGATTTTCTTGATCACACTGTGCCTTCATTTTCTCATATATAAAATGGGAACACTAGTAGCACCCATCTCATAAAATTGCTGAAAACCTCTTAGAACAGTGCCTACCTAGCACATAAAAGCAATCAAATGATGTTAGCTATTACTAACACTTTCTTATTAATAGTCTAAATGAATGTACAGTCAGAATGATGAAAACCATGTAGAAAAAGAATCTGGCCTGAATATAGATAATAAAAGGTATTGACATGACAATAATATGAAGTCTAGATGACCAACATCCTTCTCTGAGACCACAGTAAGTCTCCTGATCATTCGTTTCCATATACTCTGTATTTCCTTTATAATAGCTCTCCATACATGAAATTGTTCAATGTTTATCTTTCCCCAAAGATACAGTGCACAGAAAATATGCACTTTACTAAATGATGGGAAAATGTAAGAAAATGGAAATTTATAGCCTATAGCTAGCAGAGAGTTACTTGAGCATTTCTCCAATATTGCATTTAAAAACCTATTCAATTATTCTATATTTCTAATGAATGAATAAGATGAGGTTTCATTGAAATAAGAGAAATGTAGGGTAGATACAATCATCTTTCATAAAGAGACACTAGAATCAAGTTACGGGCAGCTTGAGGGTGGTGGTAGAAGCTTGTTAATAAATGCATGAGACAGGATGGAACAAAAATAAGGACAAAATCATTCCATCCTGGACATCGACCAGGGTATGATATAGTGAAAAAGATGTGGAATTTAGAGCCAAAGCCCTGATATCGAGAGACAGCTCTGCTACCATTCAGTATTAAGGGATCTGTGTCAGGAACGATTCTGTGGTAATTGTTTTAAAAAGAGTTCAGAGATGTCAAAATGCCTTATCCATCATACAATATTGCTATGGACAACAAATTTAATAGTGAATTTGAAAGCTCAATATGAATGTGGAAACACCATGCCAATGTTAAAAAGACATTATACAAACTCTTCTAGGAAATGAAGCCTCCAGAAGGCAGCAGGCTAAATTTAAGTCTTTCTATCTGTGCGGTCTGCAGTACTAAATCCCCATATCAAATTAGAAGAGCTACTCTACCAGTTAACTTTAAAAAGAATAATTTAAAAACTATCCTACTGTTAACATCAGCAAAAATGGCTCCAGCTGGTCCATCCTCTTAGACAATACCCTTAGGATAACCTACTAGTACCTGTATCAGTCAAACGACCTACTTGATGTGGCCTGATCCCGACGTAGTAAGCTGCTCATCATTGTCAGGATTGAAAGTAACCTTAAAAACCTCCTGGGAAAAAGCTTTGGTCCTCAGTATAGGCTGTTCTTCTTTCCAGTTCCAGATGGTCAGTGTGTGATCAGGGTTGCCACCAATAGAGGCCAGCAACGTCCCATCGCAGTTGAAGTCCACATAAGCATAGGCCAGGTCAGTCCCATCTGAAAGGATGAATGTGAGTCTAATGAACAGAGGCAACATTTATTTCATTTTCAAAAGTGTTTTTAAAGAAAAGAAAACAGGAGTAAGAGAGAATGTGCTCCCTTGATGTGGTGAATTGATGGAAGACTGCCAAGAATCTTCTAAAAAAATAATTCTAAAATCATTCATCACCCTTGGCTTTAGAAAGCATCGCATGATATGAGGTGGGAGGGTGAATGAATCTTAATCATATTTTGCATGAGAAAAACACATTGAAAATATATTCCATTGTATGCAATGAGGGAGGGGACACAAAAGAATTTAGCAAAAAGAAATCAATCTAAATTTAAAATTTGCCACTGGGAAAAAAAAATCACAAAATAAAAATTGATGACTTCAGGTTTCTGGTTACACATGTAAGGAGCTCGTCCTAACAACATGACCCTGTCCTAACACCAAGTTAAAAGTTGAACAGACTGAAAAATTACTTCTTCTTGAATACATAAGAGAGGGAAGGACACTGGGCAAATGGCTACTCCCAAAACTGAGACCTACTGGCAAATACAGGGATGTGCAACTTACCGGAACAGAGACTCAAGGACAGGAACAGCTGAAACAGTGGAGAGAGCCAGTACTGGGAGTAGTAAAACTTGAACTGTAACTGATGAATTGCTGAAGGGTCAGTGTGAACAAGTCTGAGATTTAAAACCTCCAAGGGGACCCCGTAATAAGGTGGCCCCAATAATATTGTGCGATTTACCTCCAAGAGCTTGACCAGGTTCCTATAGCAAGTATCTAGAAAAAAAATCGCTTAGGCTTCCATCAGGGGGAGGAGAAAAGGAGCAGTTCAGAATGTCACAGAATACCTTGTTCTCCTTCATAAGCCCTGCCCTCAGGAAAAACTGATTAACCAGAGTCTAAACTGTGGGGTATTATGGAAATGTAACTGGCATGGGGAAGGAAATACAGGCATATTCATTTCATTGAGCTTTGCTTAATGCACTTCACAGATGTTGTGCTTTTTACAAATTGAAAACAAGCCCTCCACCAACAAAAAGATTACAACTCGCTTTATTGCAATACTCGCTTTATTGCAATGTTATGGAACCAAACCCACAATATCTCCAGGGTATGCCTGTATCCAACTCCAGCCCACTCAAGCCATCTTGTCCCACCCAAAGAAAGAGAAAAATACTGAAAAACATTTATGAAGTTCACAGTCCAGAAGCATAGGCTCAATAAAAAGTTAAGACCTAATCACAAGACTATAAAACACTTCCCCTCCTCCCACTCCTTACCTCCACATTACTAAAGTCCTGTCTACACTTCCTTTTACCCAGTACATCATGTCTGGCTATCAAGAAAAAAATTATACAGCACTCCAAAAGGCAAAAAACACAATTTGAAGAAACAGAGCAAGCATCAGATCCAGACATACTAGAGATATTGGAATTATCAGATCAAGAATTTTAAACAACTATGATTAAAATGCTAAGGGCTCTAATAGAGAAAGTAGAGAACATGCAAGAATTAATGGGCAATGTAAGCAGAGAGATGGAAATCCTAAAACAGAACCAAAAAAAGAGATGCTAGGGATAAACATACACACACACACACACACACACACACACACACACACACACACACACACTAACAGAAATGAAGAATGCCTTTGATGGGCTTATAAGTAGACTGGACACAGCTGAGGAAAGAATTTCTGAACTAGAGGGTATCTTCACAGAAACCTCTAAAACTGAAAAGCAAAGAGAACAAAGTCTGATAAAAACGGAGCAGAATATCCAAGGACTATGGAATAACCACAAAAGGTATAACAAATGTGTAATGGGGATACCAGAAGGAGAGGAAAGAAAAGAACAGAGACATATTTGAAACAATAACAACTAAGAATTTCATCCAAATTAACATCTGACACCAAACCACAGATTCAGGAAGCTCAGAGAACAGTAATCAGAATAAATGCCCCCAAAACTACAGAAAATGAAAGATAAAAAAAAATCTTGAAAGAAGCCAGAGAGAGAAAAAACATTTTACCTACAGAACAAAGATAAGAATTAACCCAACTTCTCCTCAGAAACCTTGCAAGCAAGAAGAGAGTAGAGGGAAGGGATTAAGATGTACAAATTGCCAATTATAAAAACAGTAATGGGGATGTAAAGTACAGTTTAGGGAATACAGTCAATAATATTGTAACAACTATGTATGGTATCAGATGGGTACTAGACTTTGTAAGGTATTTAAATGTCTAATCGCTATGTCGTAGACCTGAAACTAATATAATATGGTATGTTGGGCTTCTAGTCAAGATGGCGGAGTAGGTAAATGCCGTGCTTGCCTCCTCTCACAACCACATCAAAATTACAACTAAACTATAGAATAGCCATCAATGGGAGTCGTCTGAAGTCTAGCTGAACAGAAGTCCTACAACTGAGGACACACGGAAGAGGCCATCTCAAGATTAGTAGGAGGGGCAGAGATACGAAACAGGCTAGTCTCACACCCACGTGTGGCACTTGAGAATCAAGAGAAATATCTCAGCTGCAGAGGTCCCCATTGGAAGAGCGAGGGGTCTCGGCCCCACAGCGGACTCCCCAGCTCAGAGCTCGAGTGCTAGGAAGAGAAGTTCCCACAACTTCTGGTTGTGAAAACCAGTGGAGACTATGGCTAAGTGAGATGAAGGGCTGTGGGACTCACAGACTTTCCTCTTAAAGGGCCCACTTGCAAACTTACTCAATGACAAACTCAATCACTCTGAGCTCCAGCTCTGGGGCAGCAGCTGAAAAAGCACCAGGGACATACTGGGAGGAACTGAGTTGTCTGGCTTCATGGCAAGGGCTAGAGAGGTGGCTTTCTCCCAGACAGAAGTGCTGGCAGAGAGCATTGTTCCTTTGCTGAGCACCCCCAGCCCAGCTTGCAGACTCAGGCAGCCACCATATCTGAGTCTCCATCAATGTAGCTAACACTGGTCGCCCCGCACTGGTGATTCCCTGAGACCCCACTCCACCCAACATGCAGGCCCGCCCAAGCCTATTCTAATTGATTTTGTATACAAATGGCCTGTCTTGGCTCATGCTGCAGACTTTCTCAAAATTTCTCAAAGGTTCACAAAACCTAAATAGCAGCGACTGTGCCCCGTATCTCTTGGTGAGCAGCCCCAAGCCAAGCACTGGTGGTATCCAGCCTTGGTTTGCGGTTTGGCCTCTCAAGGCACTTCCAAGCCCAGTGTGGAGACAACTGTCTGCACATTGCTTGGTGGCTCATGCCAGGTGGCCCCCAGGCAGGGAGTGGGGGAGATAGTTGAAGGGGAGAGAGAATTAAGAGGTACAGATTGGTAGTTACAAAGTAGACATGGCGATGTAGAGTACAGCATGGGGAATATAGTCAGTAGTATTGTAATAATTATGTATAGTGTCAGATGGGTACTAGATTTATCAGGTGATCACTTCATAAGTTATATAAATGTCTAATCACTGTGTTGTACACCTGAAATTAATATAATAGTGTATGTCAACTATAATTTAAAAAGAAAATATAAAAATTTAAAAATAAGTTGAAAAATATATGTCAACTGTAATCAATTAAAAAATGTTTTTCTTTTTTTTTTTTTTTAAAGAAGAGACTGGAGTGAAATATTTAAACCATTGAGACAAGAAAAATGCCAACCTAGAATTCTGTACTCAGTGAAATTATCCTTCAAAAATGACAAATAAAAACTTAGATGAACATAGAGGAAATTTGTTTCCAGTAGACATGCCTTGCAAGAAATGTTCAAAGAAGTTCTTAGAGGCCAGAAACTCAGATCTACACAAAGAAAGGAAGAGCATCAAAGAAGGAATAAGTGAAAGTAAAATAAAAACTTTTATTTTTTTAATTTTAATATAACAGATAACAATTTGTTCAAAATAATAATAGCAACAACGTATTTGCTTATATGCATGCTTATATATAAGAGAAATGAATGTAAGATTGTATATAAGTGAAATAAATGACAGCAATGACACAAGGGACTGAAAAGAGGAATTATGATTATTTTGTTATTATAAGGTATTCGCACTAACTGCAGTGGTATACAGTTATTTGAAAGTGGACCTGGATTAGTTATATATTACAATCTCTAGGGCAGCCATGAAAGAAAGGTAAAGAAGTATAGCATATGCTAAGAAAGGAGAGAAATTGAATCATATAAAATGCTCACAAAAGGCAGAAAAAGAGTGGAAGACAAAAATAGGAACAAAGAACAAAGACAACAAATATAAAATAGTAACAGTATGGTAAATGTTAATCCACTGTATCAATAATCACTTCGAATGTCAGTAGTCTAAATGGACCAATTAAAAGACAGGGTTATAGCGGATCAAACCACAAGACCAAACTGTATGTTGAATATAAAGACCATGTAGATTAAAAGTAAATAGATGGAGAAAAATATACCACACTAACACCAATCAAAAGAAAGTAGGTGTAGCTATATTAGTTTCAAACAGATCAGACTTCAAAGGAGAAAAAATTATCAGGGATATGATGGACACTACATAATGATAAAGAGGTCAGTTCTCCAAAAAGACATAATAATTCTTGACATGTATGCCCCTAACAACAGAGCACCAAACTACTTGAGGCAAAAACGGATAGACAAAAACTACAGGAAGAAATCGATGAATCTGTTAGACTTCAACATCCCTCTCTCAGAAATGGGCAGATCTAACAGGCCCGCCCTCCAACCTTCAGATCTGCCAGTGCCAACAATTGCATAAGCCGATTCCATTAAATAAATCTCTGTTCTAACTACTACCAGTTGATTCTCTGGAGGACCCTGACTGATACAATAATGCTACATGTTTCCCAGAATGTTAACCTTGCACATGTGTATTTTAAAGATTCTACTGGACTCACCTCGAAGGATTCTATAGGGCTTCAGAGAAGGATATTCATAGATGATAATCTTTGGGGAAACTCCTTTTTCAGCTACTGTGAAGTAAGTTTTATCGGGGTGAACCTACAAAAAATAAAATCTCACTAAAATCATAAAACAAATATTTTCATACAGTCTTATTAACATAGTATTTAACAACTGTTATTTTATAATTAGTTTATTAGGACCCACTCCAATAGAAAACTCAAAAATGGGCATCTTAGAAATATTTGATGATGATTTAAACTGAAAACTAGAAAAATACTCATTTTAAGTTTTACTCTCATTAATAGTCATATCTAACTCAAAAAAAATTTTAATTGCCATCAGAGGAGCTAGAATAGTGATTCTCAATCTTTAGCATGCACCAGAATCACAGATTGGAAGCCTTACCACTGGGGTTTCTGATTCAGTATATCAGGGCTGAGGCCCGAGAATTTGCATTTACATTTCTGACAAGTTCCCAGGGGATGTTGATGCTGCAATCTGGAAACCACCCTCTGAGGACCATGAATTTAGATGAATTGTTTACCCTGCATATAAATCAATCTAAATTTTTTTATAGAAAAATTTATGTTTCCAGAGTAGTTTTACATCCCAATTTTTAAAATTTTGCCTCAGACAAACGTACCACAAATGAATGTAAACTTATTAGAAATGAGAAAGATACAATATCTCCAAGCCAGACACAGAGGAAAATATAGTAAATATGCCCTGGAAAAATTAGTCACATCAGCATTTCAAATGACAGCCATATAAATTGGATAGAATTGTATGTTTATTTCTGTTATTTTTGTTCACTGGTAATGTGCAGGAAGGGTAGCCAAACGGGTAACCAAAAAATGAAAATAAAAATAAGCTATTATAAGAATAAGCTACTTAAAACACATACTGTACTTATAAAATTCTATTTTCAGTTACTGTTTTGGATCTCCTGATTACATACCTAAAAGGACAAGCTTGGTCCTGATATAGATTGCACAGGAAGTCCTGGCACTCAAGATAATGTAGCTCTTTTTTCTTCCCTCCATACATGTGGCAATAAGATCTATGATAGGCTGTCTTCCTACTGGGAAATTGCCTCTTATTCTTCCCCTCAAGTAAAAACCTATCACTTCAGCTTGAAACAAGGCTTGGGTTTATAGAATGGACACTCAATAAGATAATGATAACACTTAAAAAAGGTAACACTTATTGAATGCTTACTATGTGCCAGACACTAATCTAAATTTTATATGAATTAATTCTCTTAAATTTCACATCAACCTTATAAGCTTGTATACCATTATCATTCCCATCTTATTGATGAAGAAACTGAGGCACAGAGAGGTTAAGTAACTTGCTTGAAGTTCTACAGCTGGCAAATGTGGGAGACAGGATTTAAGCCAGATGTTAGGGCCAAGAAGCGAATGGACCTAACATACAGGAGATATCAAGGACTTAGGGGGAAATGAGTTAAGACTATATCTTTCTAGATCTCCATTTACAAAGGAATATTGTGTAGGATATGTGGTCACAGAAATGTGAATGGGGATTCAGGCAAATCTTTTACCCTTCTAGGTTTTATCTGTAGTAAGTGAAAAAGTTTCTGCCCTCTCAGATAGGAAGCTGCTGTGGGGTTGTATTTTGGTGTTTTGCTTTATTTTTGGTGGAGACCTGGAATTTGTAAGTCATTTACTCTATATTCAGTATATAGATTCACCCTATCTTTTCTGGAAGATAGTTATATGCCCCCAAAACACATTTCTCACAGGTTTTTCATAACCATGCAGAAGTCTTTCTCATCCACAAATGGGTAACTGTTTCAGAAAAAAATGAAGTGACGTGGGCAATGGAGGAAAGGCCCCTGTCACTATCCAGGTACCGAAAAGGTCCAGCGCACAAGGAGAAAAGCCTTGGGGACATACAACTGCTCAGAGTCCAGGTGGATGAGGATGAGAACTAGCACTCTCAACCACACTATTCCTCTAACCACTGACCTCAGACGAAATTCTTGTATAACTAAACAGAAAAATAGAAATTTTGAAACTATTATTGGCCATGAAGTGATAGAAAAATAAGTGATAGCTAGATGTTGCTCAGTTCTCTAAAGATGGTGTCGACCTCAGGGCTCACGACACCTCAAGATGGCCTCTGACTGACTTCCCTCCACAGAGCACAAGACCGTCACACTGGGGCCGTGAATATTTATTTGCACAAAGCTAGTACCACAGTATTATGTATTTGTATACAACTAGTTTTGGGTTTTTTTTTTTTTTAATGCTGTTTTGGTCTCTTTAGATGGATTTTAAACTCTCTGAATTCACAGAGGTCATGAACCCTTCTTCATTTAAATCCCTACATGTTCTGAGTAGTGTTGGACACTGAGTTTTATATAATAAATTCTTGCTGAATTCATTAAGTGGTCTTAAAACAAACTCTTTGAGGACAGAAACTTATCTTGTACACATGCTATATATAGACTAATAATCAAGTAAGGAACAAACATGAGAATATCTTTTACTCTTCCTATTTCCATAGCCAATAAGATCTATTTGTGAGCTTCAGGTTTTCCTCACCTTCATTCCTATTGCCCTGTTCTTGCTTCACTCCTCAGATCAAGAATCCTCAAAACCTCCTCATTCACTTTCACTTTTAATCTAAGTGTCCTATCAGGTTCCAGGTTATCTAATCAAAAGTATGTCTTACTACTCCCTGATAACTTGGCCCAGTCTCTCTGCTGGAGACACATCAGCCTTTCTGCTGGAAGCCCTCTGCCTCAGCAGGGTGTTCTGAAGTGGGCCCTGTACCTTCTAGTTCTGTCTGGTCTGCTCACCCTTGACAGATCATGTCTCTTCTAGAAACCCTCTTTAGCGTCTCATATAGAACTGCTGCTTGTGGGAGCCCACATCCTCCTTGCCCACATCACCCCACAAATCATAATCTGAACAGATGCCCCTCTCAAGACACCACAGACACTTAGAAGTAACCCCTCAGGCTGTTTGTTACTGGTGACAGTAGATCTAGGGGACACCTACTTTTAAAGAGCACAGAGTAGAAAAACAGCCAAAGGAAAAAGCTCAATCACAGGCCAACTGTGATGGAGAGGTCAGGTAAAATATAGTTAAAAAGGTATTCTTCAGATCTGGCCACCAGAGGTCTATTGGTTACCTCAGTAAATTTTAGTGAAGTAATGGAAACAAGACAGCAGAAGCTTGGCTTTGAATAAAAGATCAAAATTCAGTGGATAAAGAGAATGCATGGTAGGAGAGGGGGCTTTTAAAATGAGAACAAATTGATTCACAATGCTTTTATGCTGAGGATGGAAAGCCTAAGGAAGTAGAGGCTGAAGATATAAGAAAGAGGATGACCGATGGAGACAGACAGCTGAGCAGGAAGAAAAGACAGGCTCCAAATTACACACAGCCCTTTTGTCATACGTTCGAAACTACTGAATGTACATCTATACTTCATCTCCAAATGTTCAATTATATACTTACATTTTATTTGGCATTTATCTCTAATTATTATTTGAATTATCACTTGTGTTATTCATATCACTATTTTTGCAAAATAGCAAACAGCATTCAATGTAAAAAGCCTGCATGTCTAACTTCCATAAGTCCCAGTGTCTTTATCTGCAAAATGGGATGATAATATTACGAATATAATATTGTAATATTGCACAGAGATAATGTCAGTGAATATTGTGTTTGTAACCACTGAACTGAGAGTGCCTTAGAATAAAGATTGCCATGCATCTCATGTGATCCCACAATACCGTGCATGGGATTGATATCTACCTGGCTGGTCCACAGAACAATCAAAAATAGATAGATTTTATTCTAAGTGACTAAAGACATACCCCAATAACACCAATTCCTCTACCACTGCTACTTCGCAGGTAGAACTGTTCCTTAGTTTTCAAATTCAGAAGGATCAGCTGGTTCCCAGCTATGTACGCCACTGTATTGCTATCCAGAAGTTGTAGGTTGGCCCGCCTTCTACAGTCATAACCAAAAGAATGTCTGCGAAAAAAATTGCTAAGGAAACAAAGTGGAACAACATAACCATCCTAGAGACAGAAAAAGTAACATGAAATAAACATATTTTTAAAATCCATACTCGGGTAAAGATTCAAGGTTGAAGCAATTAAATTTTACTCTGAAACTCAGAATTTTTTATGTATTAGCAGTGCAATTTTATTCTTAAATTAGGTGTAAAACCCTCATACTATGATTTAGTTAGCATTTTAAATTTCTTAAGAAAAAAATCACATGGGGAAGCTTTGTCAAAGTACATAAGCCCAAGCCCCTCTGCACATGAAAATAGGTCCGGCAAGGTATCAGGGCATGTGTATTTCAGGAAAAGCTTCTGGTAACTCTGACATACCACTCTATTTGAAAAAAATAGACTAGAAGAAAACTAAAAGCATAACTTTTGTCAATAACTTGTTCCAAGGAAAAAAAAAAATGCCCCCAAGAAAGAGAATTCCAAGTCACAAGAATCAGGGTGAATTGGTTTTAGTTACACCAAGGATTGAAATAAAGTTAGAAGCTATAAAACAACATGTTCTATTTCTATCTAAAAAAGCAAAATTGAGTCAGGAAGTACACCTTCCTACCTCTGTAAGCACACCTTTCATAAGAGGCCAGTCAGTGGTGAGGGCTAGGCAATGTGGTCGTAACCACTGCCCATCTGAAATCAGGCATACTAAATTGCTAGCCAAGGGCCTTAATGAAAATTGTCTCCTAACTATCTATGCCTTAGAAACCTAACACTATTAAGCAATGGTGAACACTAAACCCCCTTGTCAATCATCCCCACCCTTACATTTCTTCACAGACTCTTATGCTCCAGACCAATTATAGCCTGTTTTTGTGCCCCACTTCCTTGGGGATGTCTTCTTGAATAACTCATCTGATAAATAATGTGAATGTACTAATGCCTGAAAATGGCTACATAGTATTTCGAGAAGGGAAATTAATGATTTTAACTTGATAGGCATGAAAAAAGGGATGCCAGGCTGGTAGAGGAAGTAAATGGAGATAAAACATAATTTCTCTTTATGTTTACTTGATATCAAACAAAAGTTTAGTTTAAATTAAGATCATGCATTTCTATCTCACCTTCTCTAAGGGCCAAGTTTCTTAGTATTATCTGAGGCAGGGTTTGGCAAACCTTTTCTACAAGGGGCCCGGTAGTAAATACTGTTGGTTTTGTGGAACAGATGAGCTCTATTGTAACTAATTCTGCCCTTGTTGTGTGATGGCAGCCATGTAAATAAATAAGCGTGGCTGTGTTCCAATAAAACTTTATTTAGGAAAACAGGCAAGAGGCCAGATTCGGTCCACAGACTATAGTTTGCCAACCCCTGACCTAAGAAGCTGTAATCCCAAAATTATACATCTGTAACTGGAGTGGATACACCAGTGTGAGAAGATCCAGCGGTATGTTCGAATCTGGAGTCACAAAGGGCATCGAAACCAACTCCTTATAATCATAGAAGAAGCTCTGTGATATTTTCTTCTTAACTTCCTTTTCTGCCTCTTCTTCAGCTGAATGAGGGGTTTCCATATACTGAGATTCTAAAAAGTTAAAATATTTTAACTAAGAAGAGTGTCTAATGAATCTTAAAGTTGTATTTCACAGAGACAAAAGGAATGTACCCAGCCCGAAATACCCTAGCAGTATGTACCACTACTGGCCCCGAACATAGGCTGCCACCCGCCAGTAAGCACAGGAGGAAGAGCCAACATACTTGTGTTCATCGGCGTGAATGCTGAGCTTGGGTCATGGTTTCAGCAATATCAAAGGGCAACTCCTACTCAGTTCCAAGGGAGAGTTATTTTCACTAATCTGGGGCAGAGCACTTCTGAGACCATCCCACTCTCCAGAAAACAGAACACGAGAGTTCTGTTTGTGAGCCTCAGAAATGGAGAATACAACTCCAGAGCTCCTAAACTGCTGTACAGAATATATTCTATGCTTTCCCTTTTACCACCTCCACACATTCTGCAGATTTGTCTTTCTATGGAACAACCGTTCAATTTGGGCAATTTATTTTTAAAACAGTGACAATTGCTGGTAGAAAACTAATAATACTTACTTCCAGTGCTTTCCACATAATCATCTTGAATTGAACTTGAACTTCTTTCCAAATGTTCCACATATGAGTCATCCTCCTCTACATACGATTCTTCCTCTTCGGAAAATGTTTCATTTGTGGTATCTTCTAAGATTCTGTCATCTTCTTTTATAGAGGCTATTAAAATTATTTGTTTTAATAATTTCTAAATTTTGAATTAAGCATTTTCTTATTTCCAAAGTAGCTACTACTTTCAATTTATTTGTGCTCTAAATTTAATTTCGATACTCAAAATGTCCTAGAAAACTCATTTTATTTGGTCACTCATAACTTTACAAAAAAAAAAGTTTTTCCTACGTGATTAATCTCCATTTTCACTTTATTTCCACTCTATTTCCTATCACTGTATACTTTACGAGAAAGTAAAAGATAAAGAAAAAAAGATCGATTAGTATGCTGCTATCATTTCTTCCATTTTTTACCAACATTTATTAATATATAGTTGCTTCAGGGATTATAATATATATCCTTAACTTTTCACAGTTTACTTAGTTAATATTATAATAATACATGTCTTTTATCATTCAATAGAACAATTAGTCAATAACTCAGTAAAGACACAGATGTTCTGAACAACACTATAAAACATGACAACCTGATATTTATAAAACACTACACCTACCAATATAAGGTACACATTCACATACACATGGGCCATTCACCAAGGTAGATCACTTGCTGGAACATATGATAAGTTTCAATAAATTGAAAAGGATTGAAATAATACAGAATATGTGTATTCTTTGATCACAACAGAAGTATATTAAAAATAAATTATAATAAAATATCTAGAAAACCTACAAATATTCAGAAATTAAATGACACACCTAAAATAATATATGGGTCAAAGAAAAATCAACCAAGAAATTAGAAAATACTTCAAACTAAATAATAATTAAAATAAAACATATCAAAATGTGTGGGATACAGCTAAGGCAAAACTTAAGAGAAATTTATAGCTTTTACTATACATATAAGAAAAGAAGAAAAGTCCAAAATTAATGACTTAAAGTTCTACCTTAAGAAACTAGAAAAAGAAAAGCAAAATAATAATAGAAATAAATTTTAAAAGAGGGCACAAATCAGTGAAATAAAAAGTGAACAAACAATAGAGAAAATTAGCAAAGCCAAAATCTTATTCTATGAAAAGAACAACAAGATGGATAAACTCCTAGCTAGACCAATCAAGAAATAAAAGAGGGACAATACAAATCTTCAATATCAGGAATAAAAACAAATCCTACAGAGTTATACCAACAAATTTTTAGAATAAATGTACAAATTCTATGAAAGAGACAAACTTACCAAACTTACCAAAAAAGAAATAGACAGCCCTCTATTTATTAAAAAAATTGAATTCATAGTTAAATTTTTTTCCAATAAGAAAATGATAGGCTCAGATACTTCACCGGTGAATCCTACCAAATATTTAAAGAAGAAATAATACCAATTCTACACAAAATCTTTCTGAAAATAGGAGAAACTAAAATACTTCCCAATTAATGATATGAGGTCAGCAATAATTTAGTCCTTTGATAAGAATTAGCAGAAATGCTAGATGATTTAACTAGTAATTTTGTCCAGAATTTCTTAATAGGATTCAGTTATAACAGAAACGCTTTGTTGAGTAAGGCAAGAGTCCACTTTAATCTCACAGCTTAGGTGGAAAACCAGGAGGTAGATTCACTCTCCATGAATCCTAAAGGCTAAGAAGAAGTTGCTCAGGTATTTTACCAAAACTGAGAACAAGGCAAGGTATCCAGAAAAAGAGAAAAAAAGAAAAAGCAGCTACCAGGTATGTGGCTGAACCAGGACAGAGACCTCTTTTCACAGCACCAAGGTAGAGGATTTCAGAGTGCCAGCAAATTACTTCACATTTTTCATTTGTGATCCTAAAACTCATGATGTGTGAACTAATTTATGAGCTGAGCACAGGGCTAGGCTGCACTTGATAAGGCCTGCCTCCAAGAGAGCTGACACAAGAAAGAAAGATGTTGAGGCAAGGCTAGACAAAGGATCATTATCATTCTACCCACCCATCCAGGAAAATGCTACAAAAGACCGTAAACAGAAAAGCAGACAATTTGATGTAGAAAGTGGAGAAAAATGGAAATGGAAAAACAAAGAAAAGCGCACTAAAGTTTTTGAGGAGAATGATATAATCATATATTTTGGAAAGATAACTCTAGGGGTGGCATGGAGGGAGACTTGATCAGGAAGGCCTGAGTGGAAATCCTTGTTGTAAGAGTCCAAGCAAGAGGAGATAAACATCTAAAATAAAACTTGGTATGGAGTAATCATGAATTTATGAGACATGTCTTAGATTAAAAGAATTTAATATAAATTTTGTGAATGAATTGATTTACCCAGGATCTTATCTTCTCTAGATGAATAGTCAGACTTAAATTTCTGAACTACATTCAGGATTAGAACTAAAAAAGTCAAGATTTGGGTGGCCCCATAGTGTAGTGGTTAGCACATCTGCTTTACACGCAGAAGGTCCTGGGTTCGCGCCCCAGGTGGAGCCACGGACCATACCCTGGGTGTACCAGCCCCATGCCCCCCAAGTGCACCGGGGGTGCCAGGCCTTGGGGGTCCCAGGTCCTGGGGCGCCAAGCTCCAGGGACACACCTTGAGCACATGGGAGGAGACACCCCGCCTTCAGAGATCCAGTTCTTAAGGGGAGACAGCAACATCCGTAGGTCAGGGGTATAAGTAGGGGGAAAGGGAATTAAAAAGGAGGGAAAAAATGTCAAGATTCTACTAAGATACCTAACGCCATGATTCCCAATCGGTAAGAGTGAGCCACTTTTTAAAATCCTAGGACGAAATTCTTCTCTTTCCCTTCTATTTGCAGCCTATATTATTCTTCTACATGTTATCCAACTTAATCCTCAAAAAGCTCACAATTAATATTTTAATGAGTGAGAAAATGGAGCCTCTATAATCTATCCAAGATCAAGCATCTCTAAGTGGTAGACTCAGGACTCAAAACCAAAGTCCAGCTCTCTTCCCACTGCACTGTATAAGAAAAGTCCATTAAAGACTTTGTAGACCTCACAAGAGAGAATAAGACCAGATACGCAGGTAGGTAATTATCAACACAGAGTTGTCTGTGTGGCAGAGGTTGGAGATAAAATGAGTAAAGCACAGACTCTGTTCTTCAAAAACCTAAAGTTGTGTAAGGGAGTTATAGAAGTAAACCACTTCTGCCATATAAACTTAGATATGTGCTCTTTAAAACTAATTTCACCTAAATTTAATAATAAAAAACCTAAGCACACAGTATAATCTTTACTTACATCTTGGTGCAGACTGCAAGGACTTCAGAGATTGCCTTCTACTACTCCTTGATCTGTCTGATTCCCTTCTATCGGTATCCTGATCATCTGGTTCCTTCATTTTGTCTCAGAGCAAAATTGAGACAGAGAAAGGGATAAAGCTGTAAAACAGAAATCACTAACAGATTTTTATCCCCTAACAGAGTCCACAAGCACCAAACATCATGTGTATAAGTAATCATATGCTTGCACAGTATCTGAGATGACTTCACCAGCAGGAGGGTCCACCATCAGAGACCTCGGCAGAACAGCAAAATCTAGTCAGATACTCCCTTTCTCCAGGCAAACTTGTCGTCGTGGTGCCCTCTGGTTTTTCAGAGGTCTGCAGTGAAATACCACCCAAGTCATCTTTTCCCTAAATGCTCCACCATTAAAATAAACCCCCCTCCCCACCATCCTTCCTTTGGCTAATCCTCTCCTCTTCCTCTTCTCATCATCAAATCACCCCAGTGTTACTAGCCAATTTCAATTTAAAAATACTTATTGAGGGCACCTACCATGATTCAAGTCCTACATTAGGCACTGAATTACAGTATTGGATTAGAGAGCTGTGACCCCTAACTTTGTGGAGCTTGTTGTTTAGAAAGACGGATATTAAATAAGCAATTAAATATAATGAGTGCTACAAAAAGGAAAGAAAACGGTGCCGTGGGCCTGTATATCAAGAAGATAAACTATGCCTGGGTTTCAAGGAGAGGTGTTTGAGACACAGGTGATGAGTAGAAGTTGGTAGGGCATAGAATGGGAGGAGTATGTTAGGCAAAGGGAACTTCAGAGAGAGGGTTGTGTCTATGAAAACAGTCTATTGACTTTGAAGAGGAGGGAGGTAGCAGATCATAAAATTGTCTCTCTTTGCTAAGGAATTTAGAACTTATTCCTATGGTAATTGAAAGCCACTGGAGGGTTTTAAGGAGTGGAGTGACATCATAGGTGTCCTCCGTCCTCTCTATTGCAGCTGTTCCTGGATTTAAAAACACCTACTTGAAAAACTAAGAATTGATATACCATAAGATCCAGCAAATCCCTCTACTGGGTATTTACCCCAAAGACTTGAAAATCACAATTATTTACTAATGGAATATGTATTAATGGAATATGTATACCTATTGGGCATTGTACAACTTTTTAAAGCTTGGAATCATATTGGACACCATCACTCTTATACCCTATTCCACAATAATTTTTATGCAGTATTGCTTTTTGGCGTAGCAACTACCAAAAAGTCAGCTTTGTGAAGATATGACGTCATCAAAAGGAATGTACCTCAATCTAATGTTGAATCTGTGAACTGCCTCAAGCTAGTAGTTCACTGGTGCCTGACAGATGTTAAGCATCAGTGTTTCCCTCAAAAATTTAAAATGTCCTGTGGTTACTGGGTATTTACCCCAAAGACTTGAAAACTCATATCCCAAAAGATATTTGCACACCAATGTCATAATAGCATTATTCATGGTAGCCAGGACATAGAAGCAACCGAAGTGTCCTACAATAGATGATTGGCTAAAGAAGCTGTGGTACATATATACAATGGAGTATTACTCAGCCATAAGAAGAGATGAAATACTGCCATTTATGACAACATGGATGGACCTCGAGATAATCATGCTAATGAAATAAGCCAGACAGAAAAAGTTGAAAATCACATGATATTACTTATATGTGGGATATAAACCTAAAAGCAACAAATGAACAGTACAAACAAACAGAGACTCATGGATGTGGACTATAGACTAGTGGTTACCAGAGGGTAGGGGGTGGGGGGAGAGGGGAGGTAGATGGGGTAAAGGGGGTCAAATATGTCATGACAGAAAGAAATCTAACTGTGGGAGGTGAACACACAGTGTAAACATACACATGCCTTACTGTTAAAGTGTATAGCTGAAACATTGGATTTTGTTTACTAATGTCACCACAAAAAAAAAAATTAATTAATTTTAAAAAAAACATCTACTGTATCTTCCTTCTAAGTCCTTCACTTTTCTACATTAAACAGCCATGTTTCCTCAACATGCTTCTATGACATGGCTGGATAGAACAGTTCAACTTGGATCATATCTGTAGTTGGATTCAGGTGTGAATCCCAGTTTTGCCACATAAGTAACTAATTAAGTGTTACATCAATTCCTCAACTGTAAAATGGAAATAAAGGAAAAACTACTTATAAGGCTGCTATAAGAATTAATTGAACTAGTGCATTATTAGTTTTCTGAAGAAAGACTAGTATGCCAAAAGCAGATATGACGCCACTGGTGGAGAGTGCCGTGTGACTGCTACCTCCCTTCATAGGGACACTAGGGTTCTCCCAGCTGTTCTCTTACAGCAGCATTATAATTATGCCCTCTCTTGACTTAGAGAACAACAGTACATTGTCCAAGTGTTCTTCCTGTAAGCTATTATGAAGAAAACTATGTCCTAAGATGATCTGATGTTATTAAGTTTTGTGTTTAGTACTTTGGAGCTATATTTTCTGGATTACCAAGATGACATTTTACCTTTTAAAAAGTGCATGTGTCTGTGTGTGTGTGACAGTGTTGTTTTTTTCTTTTTTTAGTTGTTGTTCTCTCCTTCCTCCCTTCCTTCTTTCTTTCCTTCCTTCCTTCCTCTCACCCGATGCCTGCTGGGTTTGGGGAAAGTAGCAAGATCTTTTAAAATCTAAATTCTATCACCTAGTACATTTCCTATTTCTTCGAGTTTGGATACACAGTCTAACTTTCTATGTTTATACAAGTTGCTGATTTAAAAAACAATTAAATAATTAATTATAATAACATTTTTTAAATAATGGGCATTTCAAGGCAATGTCAGTTATTGCAGCTTGGTTGCAGATCATCACGTACTGTGGGTAAACTTGTTCAGATAGCTACAAACATACTAAGTGCCATTTTCTTCTTTGCTTTCAAGGTTTTTCATAATTTAAATCAGTTCAATTTTCAAAACTTTGAGCGTATTTATATACAGATGGTATCACGCTAGACACTGAGAGGATACAAAAATGAGCAATGCAGAGCCCCTGACTTAAAAAGTTTACAATCTAAGAAGAAATTGACAGTTATCTATTAATATAGTCTTCTATTAAAATTCTCTTCTCAATCACTGATTCAAATCCATCTGTGGTTAAATAGAATTAGGATGGTCTGATAGTCAGGACTGAATTAATAACTATGGATAAAGATTTCCTTGATGAAAATCAACATTTATTGGCAGGAAACTAAACTACTCTCTAAGTTGCCATGGTGCAGGTCCCAAATAAGTAGAGGCAAGACAGTCACTCAGATTCATCAACCAAACTGAAGTGATATTGTGAAGAATTAAATAAAAACCTTTTTGTCTTCAAGTTTCAATAACACTTTAATCTATAAACAGGCACCGTTTTAGTTTTCTATTGCTGTCACACAAATTTAGGACCTTAAAATAACGCCCATTTATTATCTCACAGTTTTGTAGATCAGAAGTCCAGGCACAGTTGTGACTCAGCTGGTTCTCTGCTTACAGCCTCACAAGATCAAAATCAAAGTGTTGGCAGAGCTACCTTCATTTCTGAAGACTCTGGGAAGACTCTATTTCCAGGCTCACTACTGAAGACTGGGAAGACTATTTCCAGGCTCGTTAGGTTGCTGGCAGAATTCAGTTCCATGTGGTCATAGGACTGAAGTCCCTGTTTTCTTGCTGGCTGTAGGCCAGGAGTTGCTCTAAAGCTTCCAGAGGCCTCCTGTATTCCCTGGTTTTTGGCCCTCAAAGCCAGCAATTATAGGTCAAGCACATCTCACTGATTTAAATCTCCTTTTCTTTCCTGCTTCTTACCAATAAAAGCTTCATGAGATAATTTTTTGCCTTTTAGTCTTCTCTTTTCTAAATATATTTATTTTTAATATACTATAACTGAATGATAACTGGATATATAGTCTAATATAAAGCCTGTAAGACCTAATAAATTTACTCATAAATTGATCATAAGGTGGGTAAGAAACAATTATAGTAAGTGAATCACTCTATAAACAAAGGAATTGAACCACAACAAAAGGTAAATTGGTATCAAGACAAAAGCACCACACTTTATTCTGTGCTATCATAAGCAATATATTCCTCGCGTGTCTAATACTATCATGCGAAAGCTTTAATATCACAAATGCAGTTAATGTCAGGTCGTATACAGTGTATACAGAAAATACTGGAACCCAAGGAATCTGAGCTAGTGAAAAATGCTGAGATCCTTTCTTAGTTTTTCTGGATCATTAAGATGACTGATGAATTTGTAAAAGCAGTTCAGCAGATCAGGGCGCCTGGTCTCCTGGAGATTATCAGTATGATTGGTGAGATGGAAGGAGGTGGTTTTTGTTTGTTTTGTTTTTGTTTTTCAGAAGGAAGGGACTGAGAAATTGTTTTGAAAACTGATGAGGCTCTGGAGCCTGAGGGACTGGGTTCACATTCCAGTTAGGCCTCCTTTTATATGTAAAATGGGGATGATAAGGTTATCTGGCAGTTATTGTAAGTATTAAATGAGATCTTTTACATCTATAGCTCTCAATTCTGGCTGCACCTTTAGAAAAATCAGTTGGAAAACTTTTTACAACATACCATTTTCAGGGTCTGCTCTCTGTGCAGTTCTTTTGTGCAGCCGAGGATAAGAACCAGGGTTGAGGATCATGGGTTTTTATAAAGCACCTCATAGGTACTCTAAACTAGTAGTTGTTTTTACTATAATTACTTCATATTCTCTTTTATACAGCTAGAGCCCAATATATATGATCATGGAATCTTCAGAGTTAAAAGAGATCTCATCTAGTCCAACCTCCTACTCAATATAAGTCACATATCTATAACATCGAACCCAGCACCACTGGAAAAGCAGTTTGATGTGTTGATCAGGCTGAGAGTACTGGCTAGAGTCAGACTCGCTGGATTTAATGCCAGGCTCTCTTAATTGCTGAGAGTCATTAAGTATTTAACCTCTCTGTGCCTCAGTTTTCTCATCCGTAAAGCACAGTACCTACTTCATAAGGTTGTTCTCAGATCTCAGTGAGTTAATGCAGTCAATAAAGCTTAAAGAACAGTGCCTGGCACATAGGCACTCAGTATGTAAGATGGTTGAAAGGATGAATGTTTTACTTCCTGAATAAATGAACAAATGAAGGAACGTTTCAAGAGATGATCAGTTTCAATTTCAACATTTCAGGTAAGAGGGCGAGCAAATTCTGTTAATGCTCAGCTCTAGTTCTTACTAAGTTCATTTTATATCACACTAAAGTCTTCGTCCCTGCAACTTGAATCCATTTGGCCCCCGTTCTTCCGGGGACACATAGAACAAGTTTTTCTGTGTACTATTGCCATTCAAATAATTATGGCCAGTTCACTTTTCTCCCCAAATCCTTTCTTTTCCTAACTAAAGCATCCCAGTTTTTTCACTTATTCCTCACTAACATGGTTTCAACTCTTTTCAGCATCCTGATAGCTCTAGAAATTAAATCCTAATGCATCCTATGTGCCTCCCAATTTTGTATTTTCTTTGAAGGATCTGTACACTTTACAGAAGAGACAAACTATCACTTTTCCTGTTGGGGACGTTGAACTCCTTTAAGGCAACCTGATAGTACATTATCTTGGGAGGTGGGGTTGGGGCAGGCTCATCATATACTGACTCATCATATACTGACTCATCATAATTAGTTTGTGACCAACTAGAAAGATTGAGCCTTATTTGTGTGTTCTTAGTCATGTCCTAAACAACTGAACTAGCTAGGTTTAGGAGTCTATTTGCAGAACTATCTTAAACCTACTTACACTAGATTCAGGCTCATTAGTCCAGCCTTCGGCTAATTCTGTTAACTAACTCATTAAGTAGTTAACTTAGCAGACTGTCATGTTTTGAGTCAATCCTAGGAAGTGTAAAAAGAAAAATTATAGTGCAGTGATGCAGAAGGTTATCTGGAAGCCAGACAAAAAGCTCCCGAGGTGACATAACTCATATTCATTCACTAGAATTCAGGGTCAGTCCTCACTCTTACAAACTTAAACACTCCACCTCAGCAGTGGGCCAGAGCTGGTCATGTTAAGACTCACCGAGATTGTTGCATAAAAAGACTCAGCTTTTACTTTACAATGTGAAATACAACTGTGGAAAGAATAATAATAGCTCATGTTCTCTGAATGTTATCCATGTGCAAAGCACAGTTCTAAAGATTCTATGCATACCGTTTCATAGATTTCTCAAAACAACTCTGCGAGTTAGGTACAATTTAAGATGAGGAAGCAGAGCAGTCACTCTTTGAATTCTTCCCTCTCACCTAGTGCATACAATGGGTTTGGAAGTCTTGTTGCCATGTGTACAGTTATTAACTAAGCCTTTTGCATTCATCCCCTTCCTTCTATTCCCACTGTGACCTCCCTAGTTATGGTCTTCATTGTCTCAGTTCTACCAAACCATAGCCTCATGTTTTGTCTTTCCCTTCTCTAACCCATTCTCTACACTGCCTCTTGTATTTCTAAAACACAGCTTTTAATGTGCTGCTCTTCTTTTTAAAAGCCTTTAATGGCTCCTCATTGCCATAGAATAAGAACTCAGGATTTCTTGGCATGGCACAAAGGTCCTTCATGTTAAAGTCTGTACCTCATCTCCTGTCACTTTCCCCCTCCCTAATTTCTCCTCAGCCCCTTCTTCTCAAAAGTTTTAGTCACTAGCCACCCAGGACAACTCACAATTGACTGGATACACTGAATACTTGTACGCTACTATATCTACTTGTATGTAACAAGTATTTATAGTGCACCTACTATGTGTCACCCATGTGTTCACACTTTACCTGTTCTATCCTATTTAATTGTAATAAGCATTACCATCTTCCTTTTTAGAGATGAGGAAGCTGAAGTGCAGAGGGCGACTTGCCAAGTGTCACACAGCTAAGTGGGGCGGGGGCAGAGGGGAGGTGGCTTTCTTGACTCTGAAACCCAGGCACTTTCCCATCAGACTCCCTGCTTCTGGCTTAACACGGTTAAACGCCTACTCCTAATGCCTGTCCCCGCCGGATTATGAGCGCCTTGCAGGCAGGAACTATGTTCACTTTGTATCCATAGTGTCTAGCTCCTCGCCTGCAAATGCAGTCACTCCACATGTTTGTTGAATTGATCCAAAGGACTAAAATATGTGTCTTTGCAAAGCCTAAGGGATATTGGTCCAGCCTAAGAGAAGTCCAAGCGGGGTTCACTGCTCCCTGACTCGCTAACAGATTGAAGGGGGAGGTTCTAGGAACTGCCCAGCTGCCGGGGTCCAAACTTACCTAAGGCACCGATCGCTGCCGGGCGTTTGTAGTCCCAGCATCTGTCCAAGATCTCAGTTTACTGCGGTTACCACGGCGACGCCGTCCCACTTCCGGATGAGCGGAGACCGGCGGGCCACGAGGCGCATGCGCAGCCCAGAGGCGGCGTGCCGGGAACCTGCGGCAGTGCCACTGGGGCCTTCAGTCTTACTTGCCTTTTGGTCCTGGCTATTTCGCTGCCCATGACTCAGGTTCACAGCCAAACAGAAAAGCCCAGCATTCTACCATTGTATTATTTCAGTTTAAATTTTATATCGTTTATATAATTATTATAATTATCCTAAGGATGTTATTTGATAGTTAAACGGAATGACTTTTGAAAACTTTCAGAGTTACCTGCCCAATAACAAAAAATGGCCCAAAGGAGTCCTGACCGTGCACTATCATCAGCAAAGATCCTTTGCAGGCGGGGAGGCTTTTTTTGTTTTATTTAGTTAGTTATTTTACACTTCATTATCTCTGTTGACTTTTAAGAGTAAATAAGATTTTATGCTGTGAGCCCCCTGCAGGGCGCTGGGCGCGCACAGAGTATAAGGCCTAGCTAGACAGATTTCTAGCTTTAGCAGTTTGCTCTTGCAAGTGCTCTGTGGTACCTCAAACTGATTTTTAAATAACTAATGTTATAGTTATAAAACATTGTTTTACTTTTATTTTTTTAACTTTATTGGGGTAACATTGGTTAATATGATTATATAATTTTCAGGTGTACATTATCATTTGACATCAACATAGTCTATTGCGTGTTTACCACCCAAAGTCGTTTCCTTTAGCTACCATATATTTGAACCCCCTTTATCCACTTCACCCTCCTCTTACCTCCTTATATTTGACCCCTTTTACCCATCTACCTCCCACCTCCCCCCACCACCTACTCTCCCTCTGGTAACCACTGGTCGATTGTCCATGTCCTTGAGTCTGTTTGTCCTGTTCATTTGTTGCTTTTGGGTTTATAGCCCACATATAAGTGATATCATGTGATTTTTTCAACTTTTCTATCTGGCTTATTTTACTCAGCGTGATTCTTGAGGTCCATCTATGTTGTCGCAAATGGCAGTATTTCATCTCTTCTTATGGCTGAGTAACATTCCATTGTATATATATACCACAGCTTCTTTAGCCAATCCTCCATTGTAGGACACTTCGGTTGCTTCCATGTCCTGGCCACTGTGAATAATGCTGCTATGAACATTGGTGTACTAATATCTTTATGGATATGATTTTTTAAGTCTTTGGGATAAATACCCAGTAGAGGGATTGCTGGATCACATGGTAGATCAATTCTTAGTTTTTTGAGGAACCTCCATACTGTTTTCCATAGTGGCTGTACCAACCTGCAGTCCCATCAGCAGTGTATGAGGGTTCCTTTTTCTCCATATCCTCTCCAACATTTGTTATTACTTGTCCTATTGTCAAGTAATTCTGTTAGCTATTCTAACAGGTATGAGATGGTATCTCATTGTGGTTTTGATTTGCATTTCCCTAATAACTAGCAATGTTGAGCATCTTTTCATATATTTTTTGGCCATTTGTATGTCCTCTAGGGAGAAGTGTCTGTTCAGGTCCTCTGCCTATTTTTTGATTGGATCGCAAAACATTGTTTTAAAACGGCTACTATATCGCAATAATATGTGACAAAGAACTTTGTATCCATAATATATAAAAGACTCATAATCCAATAAGAAAAAAACTAACCACTTAATTTTTTAAATGGGCAAAGGACTTTGAATACTTCACCACATCAGATATATGAGTAGTCAATAAACACATGGAAAGATACTTAACAGTAGTCCTGAGAGAGATGCATACCACAGTGCACACACTCCACACTCACTGGAATGGGTAAAACTAAGAACTGCCAGCACTGAATGAGGATGTGGAGTAACTGCAACACTCACACACTGCTGTTGGGAATGTAAAATGGCACAATCACTTTGGAAACCTATTTGGCAGTTTCTCCAAAAGTTAAAGATATACCACGCCATTCTCTGCCTAAGGTATTTACCCAAGAGAAAAAAAACTTATGTTCAAACGAAGCCTGTACAGACATGTTCATAGCAGCTATATTCACAATAGCCCCAAACTGGGAAAAACCCAAATGCCCATTGACAGGTGAATGGATAAATATCTATACAATGAATACTATTGAGAAGTAAAAAGGAAGAAACTGATATAACATGGATAAATCTCAATTATGGCAAAAGTAGACACAAAATAGTATGTGATATATGATTCCATGTATATAAAATGAAAATAAATCTATGACAAAAAGCGGATTAGTGGCTGCCTAGGGCTAGAGCAAAGGGAGGAACACACTGCAAAGAGACAGGAGAAATCTTTTGGAGATTAAGAAATGTGTCTTAATTGTAGTGGTACTCTGTATTTACAACTGCCAAAAGTCAATGAATTATTCTCTTTAAACAGAGGTAGTTTATTGTTTATAAATTATTTCTCAATAAAGACAGAATAGCTGTATTGTATTTTGTGTTTATTGGTTTCCATAATGTCACATGACAACTTCCCCAAAACTTTATACCATGCATTGGTTAGTAATATTGTTCTCTTTAGGCAAGCATTGTCCAGGATTTAAAAAAAAAAAAAAAAGACCATTATCCTTGCTACTATTAAATGGTATATCCAGGGTGTCTAAAAAGTCAGAAAACATAGAATAAACTTACTTTTAAATAGAACATTAATTACATTTTCAGATAATATGCCCAATATATTTTCTTTCAACCTCCAATATCTTTTCGAGTGAAATACCTTGAAATTTAAAACACTGGGTCCAATTGTTAACCTGGCAAAAACACAATAAATTCACTACAGAATGTCTTAAAATCTGGAAACACAGAAGAAATAGTTTTATTTATACACCAAAAAATTGGCAGTCACCATTCCTGAATGTTTATTGAGTCAGATCCTGTTCTTAGCATATTTATTTACATATATTTACCTCACTTAATCCTCATAACCCTGTGAGAAAGATATTATTATTATCTCTGACTTTCAAATGGAAAAGATAAGATTAATTTGCCCAAGGGATACAGCCCAAAGGGCAGAGGTGGCATTTGAATCCAATCTTTCTGATTCCAATACTTGCACCTTTAGCCATTATGCTGTATTAGTTATTTCTATATTAGTTCTTTCTTATAAATTAGAAGTCCAATGAGCTTCAAGTCCTGGCTTTAGTTCTTACAAGTACTATGACACTGGCAACTTACTTCACCTCTAGGGCTCAATTTTCTTCTCTATAAAGGTGGGTAGGTGGCATTTAACATCTAACTCATAGGTTTACTGTGAAATATGAGATAATAGGGACACTGCAGTTTGGCACAGTGCCTGCCACAGTAATGGCTCAATAAAAGATAGCTATTATTATTAATGGTGCTTCCATACCACACACACTGCAAGGTGGCAGCACAGCATAGGCTTTGGAGAAAGACTGACTATGTTCTCATTGTAGTGTCACCACTCCCTAGTTGTGTGACCTTGAAAGAATCCTTACCTCCTTGTACCTCAGTTTCTTCATCTGCAAAATAAGAATAACAGTACTTATCCTCATAAAGGTGTCATGAAGTCATGTAAAGGGGCTATCACAGTGCCTGGCACTTAGTAAACAGTAAATTATTGTTAAATTCTCCTAACCCAAATGATTTCACTATACAGAGTGAGAATGATTATATCACAACTGTGGATTTAATTATTGATCTAGTTTCTTTCCCGTGCTGCAATTTGGAGAACTATGAATTCTATTAACGTTTAGCAAGTGATTAGCAGTTTTCTGGGGCATACTGGTGAAGTTATATGTTATCCAAAAACTTGAGTCTAGACACAAGAAACACAAGTAATCTGAGTTTGGACTCTTAAAAGTTAGTTCCAAGTTGTTGCGTTCTTTCACAGTCAAATATAGCAGAGATTCACCTCTCTTCAATGCTATAGATCAATGTTTCCCAAACTTGAGCCTGCATCAGAATTACATGAAGGCCATATTAAAACAGACATCAGATTTCTGATCCATAGATCTGGGAAGGGCCCAAGAATTTTGATTTCTAACAAGTACCCCAGGTGATGCTGATGCTGCTGGTTGGGGTTCATACTGTAAGACCCACTGATGCAGTTGGCTCTGAAAGCTGATAAAGAGGGCTTTTAAGTAGTTTAACTGTTAACCAAAACCAAACATGCATCAATATATGATTTGGAGATGATAAGTAATCTTTGTAATGATTTTTCCCAGGCTTGGCTGTACGCCAGAATCATCTTAGGAGATTTTTAAAAAATACTGAGGTTTGTGTCCTGCCCCCAGAGATTCTAATTTAATTGGTATGGAGTGAGACTTGGGCATTAGGAATTTTAGAAGGTCCTCAGATGACTCTAATGGCAGTCAAAGTTGAGAAGCATTGGTTTAGAAGACCTAGAAAAGGCTCTTTTCTCTACATCTAGTATTCTTGGAGTTTTTCAATCTATTTTTGGACTTTATCAGCAAAAACAAACATGAACAGGATGAGTACTTAAATGTCAGTCCCACAGGTTGCCAGTGAGCTAGTGGTAAAAGTTTTTGACAATGGTTCTCAACTCTGGCTGCACATTAAATCACTTTGAGCGACTTCCCCCACCCCGCCCAGCCCCAGTTTTGCATTGTGTTTATTACTTCATTTAAGTAGGGATGAACTGAGGGGGCTCTCTAAGGAACCCCTATTTTTTTAAATTTATTTATTTAAGTTAGTTTTGAGTATACAGTACATTAGTTAGACATCTATATAGTTAATAAAATGATTCCCCCAATTGCTCCCTCCCTTGCTTTTTAAAATACCATGTCAAGGGCTCACCCACACCCCATAGTCAGTGTGCCACTTTTTAAATGCTCCCAAAGTTGAAAATTGTGGCTTTTGGGGTTTAAAAAATATTAGATTTAAAAAATAAAGAGCCAACCAGCTGGAGAATATTAAAGAAAACGCATGTCAAAAGAATATTCACAAACCAAGCAGATAATCTAACTTTCCAATAATATAGGATAGGGGATAACACCAAAATGGTTTATATCCCAGACAGGGACCGTTATTTATTAAATACCAAGTTTCAAAACACGCAATACAAATGGAAGAATCTGCAATAATGCAGATGAATACAGATGACTTCACATAAATAAAATCAGTAATATCAGAAGAAATTATTATTTTTTGCCACCACGACAATGAAGAGGCTCAAATAAAAACTGCGAATGACACTTCTAGAACAGTGACTTACAATTTCAAGAGGAGGGAGGGTGTTGTCTCAGAAAGCTCTCCAAGTACAGAGCTTCAATTTGCTTTCCCCACCCCACTCCCACCTCACTTAGGTTAAGAATTCCTGTCACAGAGCTGAGGGGCAGAGATAATTCAAAAAGTAAGTTTAAAATAGAAACCAATGTCTGAGAGACAAACAGGTGCCTTGAAGAAAAACTTACCCTGAATGCTTAGTAGATTCTGGGCTAGGAAAATTGATAGCAAATTTTGGTATTCAATTCTGTTTCAAACTCTAAATACACCAACAAATCATTGTTACTGCATTTACACATCCGAGCTCTACGATCATTATTTATTTGATGTACATTACCACTATTGATGACATTTTCACATCTAAAGACTGCATAACAATTTTACAATATATACAACCACTCTTACTTCCTGAGGCAAATATAAACAAATAACCCCATGCCTACTTTTTAAAGCTAAACATTCTAGTTGATGGAAAAAGTAGTAGACTACAGTGACTTGCCCCAAAATAAAAAAAACAAAGGAAGTGTTAAATTTTTCTGAAAACCAAACTTTAATCACACAGAGGCTTTTTATTTCAAGTCACATGCAAAGCAACTTAGTTCTTCAGAAAGAAATGAAATAAAAATAAATAGATCGACATTTAAGATACACTAGATTTTTTAAAAACTAAATAAAGATGATAAAATAATGTACTACTCGGAAAATCTTAAAATACATATGAAATTATTAGAATCTAAAACTTTAATTTCCCTAGAATCAAAATTTTATTCACAAAGAGACTGTAGGTTGTTTGTTAGTTGGAACTCTATTTTAAAAGGTCAAAAATAAAATAACTGCTTTATTTCTTTGTTCTATTAGTACTAAGTCACAAGATCTTTGTAGGTTTTATCTGAAAGAAGGACATTAAATACTTGAAAGGAGGAGCAGGGACAGGAGAGTGAGTTCTAGAGTATATTACTGAGAACAAACTAAAACTCAACTTCACTTATGACACATGGGTAGAAAGAGCAAACCATCCTTCTTCATTCTGTTTCTCAATCTGTTGAATAAAGATGCAAAAAAGATATAGAAAGTAATCAGAAACATAAGACCATTCAAGATTTACAATTATTTAGACCAAGCACATAGAACCAAAGTTATCCTATGCCACTGAATGACCCTGAAAATAAAATCGCTACTGGCAATGTTTATTCTCTAACAGAGACACTCCAAAATAACTGAATCCTTGAGCAACAGATATCTTTATTGATTTAGGAGACCTAATTTTTTTAAAAAGGGTAAATCCAGTGCTTTATACAAATCATAGGTACAACTTTTAAAAATAACAAAAAGAATTAGTTGGGCTTGTAAATTAAATTTGTTACTAAATTCCAGAAACTAAGGGCAAATTAGATAAAATAGTTTACTTTAAAGCTTTTTTAGAATATAATTAACAGCAAGGGACAAATCTTCTAGTCCTGGACAACTAGGATATTTGAGCCTACCAATTAATTTGGGCTGTAAAAACTCAATTGTTAATAAAACACTCACTATTTGGTCTAATTACTAAAGTTAATGGCAAGAAGAGCAAAGAAAACTCCCCCCATATCAGACAGTTGTTAGCTCAAGTTTACAAGTATAATGTTTATGATTTTAAAGATATCCTCAAGTTTTGCTTTGACTAAACACTTAGGGGAACTATATTTTGTTATATTACCAACAAAGAAAAATGTTTTTGGCAAAAATTGTGGATATATTGTAAGATGCTTAGTTTCTATACATTCCTATAGCAAATCAGAATGCATGAAGACTATGTAAGACATTTATTTATTCTTTGTGCCATAACTACTCTAATCAGTGTCACACTCAGATATGAGACACCGGGGTAAGTGACACAGAAAGTGACTGGCCTCAAGGCTCCAGCTATCCCAAGCTCCACCCAGCCACAGCAAGGACTAAAGGAACCAATATCTCAGTATACCTACAGCCTATTCAAGGCACACCTGAGATGTCCTGCCATACTACTTGGGAAGCTCTGTCTAAAACCAGTAATTTCCAGTCTTTAACAGCTGTTGAAATCCTACTGAATTTTATCTTATTCCTTAGTTATCCTAGAAAACAAAAGAAGTGTAATTTGTTTTTCTAACAAAGTTGAATTAATATTTTTCTTGTGAGAATTTTCTATCATCTTTAGGATAACAGGAATAATAAAGAATGGAAATCACTAAACATCCATCCTCACCCTCCTGCCCTTTCACACATTATATTTGATCACATACTTTTGCTCTTGGATTAACAGGTGTGAATCGTCCACTTCCCGAGGTGGCGTTTAATGGAGAACAAGAATTACTAGTAGCCCCTGAAGATCTATTTGTGAGAAATAAAAGAGAGTGAAAGAGTGAGAGAGTAATCTATCATTAGTAATCTTCAAAAATTATTAAGACTGACAATTCTCAATACTGGCAAGGGCTTGAAAAGAAATGGCTGACTTAGGTCCAAATGAGATCAAATATTTGTAACATATTTTTACCAACCTAAGTCTTTTTTTTAATTAATAGACTTTGTTTTTTTAGAGTAGTTTTAGATTTACAGAAGGACTGAGTGTAAAGTACAAAGAGTTCCAATATATTCTCAACCTCTCCTCCCTCCCCAGTTTCCTCTATTATTAACACCTTGTATCAGTGTGGCACATTTACTATAATTGATAATATTGATACATTATTATTTTTAACTAAATCCATAGTCTACATTAGAGTTCATGCATTGTATTATACACTCTATGGGTTTTGACAAATGTATGACATGTATCCACCATTACAGTATCACACTGATAAGTTTTTAGCATTAACACGTACAGGGGAAAAAGGCTGAGGTAATGGAAGAGAGTAACAAGAATTGGAGCAGCGCAGTGCAATAGGAGCCATGTAGAGTGGAGACAGAAAGCCGAGGACATCTTTAGCGTCAGAATTTACCAACACGTGACCCTAGATATCAAGGCAAATCACACAAGTAGTTCAATGAGCTTCAGTTTCATTATCGTAAAGAAGGAAAATATTACTAGTCGATTTACCCACCCTCATTTTGTAATCCATAAATCATTCTATATTTGTGCTATTAACTGATTTTTGTTTTCCTTGGCCAACCCATGCTTTTCTACTTAATGAAGGCTTGTTCCTCGTGCCTCTTCTTTTTCCTCCAAATTTCTCCTCTCTCATTACTTTATTTTCTCTACATGAGTGAGTCTGTCCAAACCTAAGTCAGATATTATGCACTTTCTTGTTTCACAAAGGGAATAAAACACATACCACATTCCTGATTTTTTTTAAGTAACTATTCACATTGCAACCCTACCTTCTTGTATTTATCCCACTGGTAGGAGAGATAGTACTGCATTTTGAGCTTTCTGAGGCTTCTACTCCTGGAATAGATACCTCAATTGTCCTCTTTCCTCCTTCTAAAATATAAAAATAAATATTAGTTTCATTACCTTTCATTAAAATTAAAATTAAAATTTTTAACTTGATTTCTATCTTACTGCAAATTTTACATTATCAATTTGGGAGTTCTTTCTATATTTTATCATTATGGCCCACAGATAACACTTGAAGGATTTTTTAACAAATGAACTGTGAGACAAGAAACATTAGTTACTAGTGTCAATTCAGTAGCATGCCCGTTCATAGAGAGCCAGAATCTTCAGACAAGTAGTATCATGTCAGATCTGGAAGTGAAAAACAGAAATTAAGAGCTAGCCCTAAAGAACTTGAAATTTTTGTCAAAAACAGCTTATCTAAAGTTTTCCCAAAAGAAGGAAAAAGAAAGAAAATTTCTGAAGTAAAACTTTAAGTCTTCTTAGTCTATCACATTATTACTGTTACTGAAGACATTAAATAGGAAGGGAAAGTTAGCTGAAGAGCTCATACGGCCAAGTAGAATTATGTATATTTTCAATTTTCAGAAGTAGGTTATCAATCAACAAATATTTACTAAGTATCTATGAATGAAAGGCTTCATGTCTATCCCAGACAGTTTCACAGAGGCTCCCATGAATCACTGCTTTAAATCAGTGATTTCTGGGCTTTAGAGGGTAGTGACACCCTATTTAATTTTATAACATATACCTTGGTTCCCTAGAAAATAAAAGAGTTTCTGCATGGCATATGATTTACTTTTATCTTTAGCATTACAGCCCACAGAGGTTCCTGTAAAACCAAGAATTTTACTTAAGAAAAGAGTGGCAAGAACAGTTACAAATTTACCGATTTGCTTTAGAACTTCAGACAAATCATATAACCTACATGCACATCAGTTTATTTATCAAACAGCTTTAATATCGGTTCTGTCTATTCCTAAGGTGCGTTGAGGACTAAATGAAATAACAGAAATAAAAGTATTTTTTCCTTAAAGAACTACTGAAACAGAAGATGTCTCATTTAATTAAAAAATTATTCTTAAGCGTGATCTGCTATATTTTTCTCCATTGTACTGAGCAATAACTGACATTATCCCATACATTTATTTGATTATTTCTTTATTGCCTGCTCCCCAATCTGGATACTAAAGTAGTCAAGCTGAGCAGGGACTTGTCTTATTTGATGCAGTATCACCAGTCTCCAGAACATGGCAGGCACGTAGTAGGTGATCATACATATTGAGTGATTTAAGTTACTCATTCTAATCAGAAGTTGCCTCTAGACTTCATGACTGAAGAACAGCAGACAAAGTTCTCATTTGAAGAAGTCTAGAATAAACATGTCCTCTTTTATTTTTGGGGAAATGCATTATCTGTCATCTCCAGTAATTTCCAAAAGAGTCTGCTTTCTCAGTCTGTAGTTTCAAAAAGGAAATAAGTTCTGAGAGAAAACATCTTATTGGCAGATATCTTAAAGGTAACCCACTTCGATCAGCCAAAGGACATATGAATCTTTCTGAAACACCAAGATTCTTAAACACTTGGAATACACCACTTCCTGATACAGAGCTTTTTCTATTCTGGGCCACTAGAAAACTCTTAGATGGGGCCACAATCAGTCTCTGTAGCTCTACCCCTTAAGGATCTTAATAATTCAAATTTTAGCTAAAGCACAACTTGAGATCACCTTTGTCTCATCAGTACCTTTTTGAATGTGAATACTATGACAACTAATTTTCTGGTTACTGTTCTATTATTTAGAATCCCCTCTAGCTTTTCAGTCCTAAATGTAACAACAAAAGTTTAATTTACAAATAAAAATGTTTTAAATGATTTTAACAGAATAATAATTTGTAATTTGTTGCTGATGAAATTCTAAATTCTCATTCTAAAGCTTATATTTTATAATTAGTTGCAGCATATGTTCTAAGTGAATCATATACTGTAATGAGTCTCATTTCCATGTACGGCAACTTAGAAATGCAGACACCGAAGACTACAGCACGCATCACAAGAAAGCTTTCTAACAGGAGACTGGCCTTCTAGTCTTATCTCTATATACTGATTCTGTAATTTAGTCTGTTTCTTTCTGTGTAAAATTAAAGGCACTGAATTATATGCTCTCATATAAAAACTTTCTAGCTTTTAAACTGTCTACTTTTTAAATCATGAATTTGTGACCAACCAGTCCAAGCTCTGAGAGGTGACTGAATAGGTGATACTGGTGGAGAAGAAGGATTCAAACCAATAAGTTTCTGCTGCTCTATTAACTGCAAGAGTTTTCCACGAGCCTCCATACTCTGCCGGTTCAATTCTGCAATCCGTTCCTCCATACTACTTGGTGTTAGGGGTTGTGCTGCTGGAAAATTCTTAAAAAAAAAAAAAAGGCACAAATTCCATATTAAAAATAATCCAAAAATTTCTGACTTTTTGTAAAAATAAACTTTTCTACTAAAAGCCAACAAGTTAAGTATTCATGGCCCTTGCTATTTGCAAACTTGAATAGTGGATGAAAAATTGAATTTACAAGTCACTTAACTGAAAAATTAGGGCTTAAAGTAAAGGGATACTAATCTTTCTAATATTGGTGTCACGTAAGTCTTCCAGTCCCTCTGTCCACAGAGAGTGACTGTGAGATGAAACTTTCCCACATCTTAGTGTTTACTGAACTGCACAAAAGATCACACAAGCAAAGACACTATTTCTAGTGACCTGGCTTTTAAGTAACACACATATTAATGCCAGATCTGGAGTATGAATCACAATACACAAAGGAGAATCTGCTGCAGTTGAAAGAGATGCTTCTATAATTATAATCTTCATACATGCACCATGAATTATTTGGCAAAGGTTTCTAGGAACCTTATCACTCCTTCTGACTGTATGTCAGCCTCCCTAGGACACGTTTGGCCTAAAGTATCTGATTCAGGACAGTTAGTGACTATAAAGGAATATAAGAGGTTAAAAAAAAATAGCCACTGAAGGAATATAAGTTAAATTTGAAAATTCCTTAAAGAAATATATTATTTCATTTAGCTAAATATGTCCCTTTGGGAAAAAAACAATCCTTAATAGAAATCAGCAATTCAAAGCTTATGCTCATTAGTTTAAAAAGAGATAAGCAAAACAGTATTAATTAAAGATCATTTTATAATTCTAATGATAACAAAAAAGGCGGTAATATTAGACTGTCATCTCGGCCTGATCTATATACTAGTTAGAAAAAGAGGCAAGCTCAATTGTTAACTCTGTTATCTTTTTTAAACTAAAGAGTTATCTGTTTCAATAATCTTCAAAATGCTACAAACATAGAAATGTTTCCAGTGACTCAAAACTAAGGCAATTCATACTTAGATACATCTGTACTGATGGATACTGCCCACTCCTAATACTCCTTCCAGGCTCCTCTTCAGCCAGTCCCTTCTGACTACTATTTCTGTTACTCAGTACCCATATTGCCCTTATTCCCCATGAGCCAGTGCTGACAGATGTGGCCCTTATCCTCTAACCTTGCTATCCCTCATCTCCTAGCCTTCCTCATGGAAGCCCTCGGTCCACCATCAGTAAAGCCCTTATGGAAACAATCACCCCTGGAAACTCTGATCCACGATGCTGCCAGGTCCTTCCAACTGCTAAAACTCTGTTCTGTCCCCTATCAGAACCTTGACAGGATCTACTGTGGCTTATAAAGAAGTAAAAGCAAGTCTCGCCCATCACTGTGAACAGCATGAGGATGGGTTATAAACTTCATTCCTAGCTTAATTTTAGCTTTCCTATACATTTTACCTTTGTCCTCTTTTCCTCATCCATTTCTGATTTTTTATTTTACGCTTTTTTCTTTTATTGTATGCACGCTATAAACTGACAAATAACTTCCACTTATTTTGTAATGAGGACATGACAAAACATAAGCCATCTAGTAGCAGCCTCAAAGATATCCAGGATAACTCCTGGAAAGAAGTCTCTTAAGATGTTCCAGCAATGTACTTAAGTTCCTATATGTCCCTAGTCAATCTTTGACTGGTACTCACAGCAGTCATGTCACTTGTATGACTTGTCTCCTGTTTGTTTAACTCCCGAAGTCCATCCCCTTGCTCTCCTCCTGGCCCAATAATATTATTCAGATGTGCCTTGATAGCTGAATTCTGCAGTGTCAACTCAGCGATTCGTGCCATGATGTCCTTTCTTTGTATTAAAGCTTCATTTGTCCTAAGCTGTTGTCCATCTCCCAAAACTGAGGGCCCTTCTGAGAATGTGGGGTTTCTTGTCTGCTGAGTGTCTGAGTGGGAATTGCACAGGGGCTGTGAGAGGCCAACGAAAGGCGCCTGGGTCTTGTTCTCCAGATCTTCTCCCATATGAGAGACCCTCCACCTCTGAGTGAAGAGATGACTCTCCTCACTTGAATTCTGAATATCTGTGCTTATAGGTAAGGTCTTCTCTTCCCAATTTTGTTCCTTCTCAATTATTTCCACTGTTGGAGGAATTCGTGGAGCAGGACGAGTTTGAACAGTCCTCCTCAATACTGTAGATAAAATTTAAAAATAACAAACATGTATTATTATTTAGCCATAGATTGTACTACAATCATCATGGTAGTTAAAGAAGTATTTCACTATTTCTTTAGAAGGATTTGGCTTCCAAATATCTAAATTATTTTAGCGGGGAATATACTCACAATGCTACCTCTAACAATCAAGTTTGGAGACTTTGATATTCCTTAAAGCTTTATCAATATCCTTGTGAAACTGCCTGCCAAGTTCACATTTTAATATGTATATTAATTAACATCTGGGCATCCTGGGGGTGGAGACAGTATAGATAATTATATTAACTGAAGATGAACAGAAAAGGCATCTCTGAAGAAGTAAAACTTTTAAATGATTACATATGTGGCAAAAAGTAGAGCAAAGAACATTACAGGCAGAGAGAACGACATATATGAAGGCACAAAAATAGGAGAAAGCAAAGAAAAGAGGCCAGGGTAGCTGCAGCATAGCAACGAGGGGAGAACTGGAAAAATATGAGACTGGAGAGGCGTGTGAGGGCTATTTATTGCAGAGGTTTTTAAGCCATGTTAGGAATTTTCTAATTTAATTCAAGAACAATAAAACCTGGAGAAATTTTGGCAATGACTCAATTTACATTTCTTAAATGTTATGGATAGTTAAGAGGTGGAGGAATGGAAGAGACCAGAAAGCAACTTTGGTAATCTAGAGGAAAGATATGGTAGCTTTGACTAAGGTATGTTGGCTAGAAAGATGGAGAAAAGTAGACAAATTTGAGAAAGATTTTGGCAATAGAACTGAAGCGATGAACTAGAAGTGGGGGGTGAAACACACGGATCCATGCACAACTGAAGTGATGGTGATGCCATTTACTGAGATGGAGAAGATAAGAACAGATTTGGGGGAAGGGAGGTTATCAAGAATTCAGTTTTGAACATGCTAAGTTTAAGGTGCCTTGTGGTTCACTCATATATCCATCCAAGCAAATGGATACATGGATCAAAACTCAAGAGAGATATCTAAAACTAAGATCCAAAACTGTAAGTCACTGGAGTATAGAAAGTATTGGAAGCCATGAGAATGAGTGAGATTATCTAGAGAGAAAGAATAGAATGAGAAAAGAAACAGTACCAAGACATGAAGAATTTAACATTTAGAGTCAGGTAAAGGAGGGGAAGCGAGCGAAGCAGATAGAAAGGGAGCAGCCAGAAAGATAAGAGAAATATTACAAGAATGTGGTATCAAGGAAACAAAGAGGGAGTGGTTAACTGTGTATAATACTACTGCTGAGACCTAGAAACATAAGGACAGAAAAGTGCACACTGGACTTAGTAACACAGAGGCCACCAAAACCTTTAGCAAGAGTAGTTTAGGTAGAATGACTTAATTAGGAGTAACTGGAAGGGCAGATGCCTCAAGTTCAAGATTATAGAGTACAACTTTATCTTACCTCCTTTCACTGATAGCAAGGAAATATAAAAGTAAATATAACCCACATCGGTAAAAATAATGGTCTGGGGAGATGCATTAGCAAATTAGATATTTCAACACATTTCTAGAAGACTGAGAGTAGATGGGAAGTGTGTAAAAGTATGAAATTGAGCAGAAACCACAGTCCCGAAAATATTTCCTCCGTCCTCTCTATTGCAGCTGTTCCTGGATTTAAAAACACTTAGTCAAAAAACTAAGAATTGATCTACTATATGATCCAGCAATCCCTCTACTGGGTATTTACCCCAAAGACTTGAAAACTCATATCCAAAAAGATATTTGCACATCGATGTCAGAGCAGCATTATTCACAGCGGCCAGGACATGGAAGCAACCAAAGTGTCCCACGATAGATGATTGAATAAAGAAACTGTGGTACATTTATACAATGGAATATTACTCAGCCATAAGAAGAAGAGAAGAAATACTGCCATTTGTGACAACACAGATGGACCTTGAGATAATCATGCTAAGTGAAATAAGCCAGATAGAAAAGTTGAAAATCACATATCACTTATATGTGGGATATAAACTTAAAAGCAACAAATGAACAGGACAAACAGAGACTCATGAACATGGAGTATAGACTAGTGGTTACCAGAGAGTAGGGAGTGAGGGAGAATGGGGTAAAGGGGGTCAAATATAGGGAAGTAGGGGGAAGGTGAAGTGGGTAAAGCGGATCAAATATATGGTAGCTGAAGGAAACTGGACTTTGGGTAGTAGGGGGCGGTAGAAAGGGTAAAGGGGGTCAAATATGTGGTGACAGAAAGAGGAAGTGAACACACAGTGTAAATATATATATGCCTTATTGCTAAAGTGTACGGCTGAAACATTGGATTTTGTTAACCAATAGCACTGTAAAAATAATTAATTAAATATATATATATATATATATATATATATATATATATATATATATATATATATCTTCTTTTTAAAAAAGCACATTCTTTTGTAAACAAGAGAGTAAAAGCAGTCTGAAACTCCAGGCAAAACAAAAACTGAACATAAAAGTCACAGTATAAATATAGGACAAAGATTCTGAACAACTTTAACTAATGAAGTGAACAAAGAATTCACCTTGATCTTCATTCTAAGAATGCTTTCCTTTCTGTTGGCACAGGATTAACAATAACAACAGATCGAAAAAGAAAAGGTGATTGTTATTTGTTCTCAACTTTCAGTATCCATCTATAGATAAGACCCAGAAGACATAATTATAGTAATGGCACAATGTAAATGTTATTAAACTTGATACTGTAACAGGAAAGGCAGAGTTGACTGGTGGTGGGAGGTGGAAACACAGGAGATGTAGAAGGAAGGGAAGGGAGCTAGTATTCTCATCTTACATAGTGGAAAGCCAAGAAATACACCCTGAAGTTAATGAAAAAGAAATAGAAAGTATTTAAAGTCACAAAGTTAGGCATTAGATGAATTAAAAATAAAAATATAATTACCCAAGTTAGATAGAAAAGGGAAGTAGGTGTTAATTGAAATGAAACCCTCTTATTTAATAAGGAAGAGTCTATAATAATTGTGTAAAGTTGATATTTCTAAAAGAGATGTATAAATATTTTATATTAATTATGGAGACTACCTCCAGATAAACAGAATTCAGTTTGAGATAAAAATGATTGTCTCTTGATGTAGGCCTATAGTGAGGAAGAAAGAAACTCTTGCATGTGCTTTTTTTCTCGTTAACCACATGGAAATAGGAATTAGAATTAACACTTTAAAATAAAGAATAAATGGGATATAAGAAAATGAAAACAGGAGATTATATATAATATATTACTCTTTCAAGAAGTGTTGCTATAAAGGAAAGTAGAAATGAATTAGTAGCTAAAGGAAAATATTCATGATGGAAATTTAAGAATATGTGGTAGCCTCTGGCTACATGTGGCTATTCATATTCAAACTTAAATTAACTAAAATTAAATAAATTTTAAAATTCAGTTCTTCATTCTCACTAGTCACATTTCAGGGGCTCAGTAGCCCCATGAGGCTATTAGGTAGCCACCGCAGTGAATGGAACAGACATAGAACATTTTCATCATCACAGAAAGTTCTACTAGACAGAGCTGTCTAGAGTATAACTGAACGTTCATGAAGTATCTTCCATCTTTATTTACATGTTCAATTTAACTGAATAAGTCTTTACATGCAAGCATTCTAAACAAAATCCTGAAAAATGTAATAATAAAACTTTATCAATTCAGAATACATATTCAAAGGTAGTTCTGTCTGCACACTATACAAGAAATGTGCCATGTCATTTTCCGTGCAAAACCCCCTGAAAATACTAACAAAATGTTGTCTATAGCAACATAATTTGCTTTAATGAACATTTAGTATATTTGTAATCAGAGTAAAAATATTTATAGTAATTGTTTCTTTAAAATAATGTTAAGCTATTTTAGTATCACCAATTAAAAACAATTTACAGTATCTCAAGAGATTAGATAATAACATGCAAATATTTGAAAAATTACTTTAAGAAATGAAATTCTAACCTGAACAGAAACCAGATTTGATATCGTATTTCCTAAATCACCAGAGTTAATAATACTCTCTAGTCTTCTAAAGAGGAAATACTGAATCACAAAATTATAGAGCTGGAGGGGCATTAAAAATAAAGGAAAACCGAAGTCCAGAAAAGGTAAGTATCTTAGCCCCATGCCTCCCATCTAGTCATTGGATGGGGAGACCAGGACTCTCACAGTCAGCCTAGCACTGTCTCCATACACCACGCAGATCTGACAGACTCTACCTTTGCATTACAAATGCCAAAACAATTTTTATAATAGCAAGGATTTGTCATTTTCCTCAATCCCTGATGGCCTCTTCATGTTCTCTATTGAAAACACACATAAAAGTACAGAAAATTTGACAAATTTGTATATCTCAATAGCAAAAGTTCTTCTGTCCCCCTATATAAGAAGATAAATACTATTTTTAAAGAAGTAAAAATTTAGGGAAATTAGGGCTAACTAGTATTTTTCTAAAAACTTTTGAGGAGATCTGTAGTCGTTTTTTGATTGAAAAACTCTTTTGAAAATGAAATGAAAGCTATAGCTCCAGAAAAATGCACATGTGGACAAATGAATATAATTTTCCAAACAATAAAGTAGTCCACAGAACTTGTGAAAACCACCTATAAACTCTAAGAATTTCCAAGCTAAGGATTAACAATAATTATTTTTAACATTTTATTCAAAACTCATAATATGTGCTTCAAAAGTGACTCTAAAGCTATTTTTAATTGTCCATAGACTTTCATTATAAATTTCCTTCAACTGACTGAGCTAAAAAGTTTTGATGAGAAAGAGGTTAATCGCCAGATCTGACTTTCAGTTCTCTCCTTTCCTTGGTTAAAATTTCATTACTCTTTGGAGAATAATCTCCACTCGTTTCTTACTCTTTCCTAGGCTCCTGGACCATAGGGACAAATGGGATTCCCCTTACTCCGTGTCTTAATGCTGAAGACTTTGATCTCTTGATCTGAGCTTAATGTTTACAATTTCTAATGAAATAAATATATAATAAAATTCAATGTCATATTTCACCATAGGAACAACATGCACGATATAAACTACCCCATCTTCCTTCAGCTTAAAGGTTATATATGGTTATCAATATCTTTTTTAAATTCTGTTTATCAGGGAATAATGAACACAATAGTGTCAACACATATCAAAAACAACTACCACATAACTTAGAAGAAGGCTGCTCACCATCCTGCAGAGGAGAGAATTCTGAGTTGCTCTTCTGCCTGGGTGGTGTTAACAACACAGCTGGCTCAAATAAATGTGCTGGAAAATTGTTGGCTAGATTCGCACTGTCTGGGGGGTTTGGCACCTGAGACAGTTTAACAGGCAAGTCTTCCTGAGGGAATTCAAGCATGTCTTCCCCTCGGAACATCAATGGCACGGATACATCAGCATTTACAACTGGATCCTCTGAAGAAGATGAGAGGCTATTAATACTTAAAGGAACTATGGGCACATTTCAGATATTTATACTTAAATGCATCTCCGTAGAGGGCAAAATCATGTGACTTCTAGAGCCTTCACTTTTTAGGCCATATCCTCTTTTACTAGTAATTCAAAGACAAGACTCCTGAGGGGCCAGTGCTAGTAAGAAATAGCTGTTTTTGAGAAAAACAGAGGGCCCCTAGCCATTGAAGACCTGCCCTAGCCATTGAATTTATCTTATGCAAGTTAAATTTTATTTAGCCACTTCTTAAAATCACTCCCAACATGCGTAATTTTCCACATAGAGATGCTCGCCAAGTATTACTTAGAAGTAAAAAAAACATGAGAAAGCCTAAATGTCTTATTCAGCCTATGGCATATGATGGCATATGAGGAGAAAAAAGGCTTTTACAACATTGCCACAAACAAACAAAAGTTATAAATTTCTAAAACTCACTATATTTTTTTCTTTCCAAGACTACCTTTTCTCCTCCTAAACCTGGGGCATCGTGATGGAAAGTACTGGAATTAAACTCCCACTGGTCTAGGAAGTTAGTTCTGCTACTTCCTATTTGTGTGATTTTGCTAATTTATCAACTCTTACTAAGACTTAGTTTTCTCATCTAAAAAAATGGGCATAACAATAACACCTACCTTATAAAACTATTATGAAGATTAAATGAGATAATGCATGTAAAACACTTAAAACGTATCTGGCATAGAGCAAGTATCCAATAAATATTGGCTGTAAATAGCAATGGCAACTGTAGTAGTGTCATGCCGTATATGCATAAATAGCCAATAACTCCATTTAAGTTGACAGTTTTGTTCATTTGTTTACTCCATAAGTATTTTTAAAATGTCAAGCTGGGATAATAAGACCCACTCACCTGGATTGTCCATAATTCTTCTACTCATGGTTCCCCTTTCTAATGCCAGACTTTCTTTATTATTTATCACAGGACAGCTCTTAATGGCATGTGTGAGCGATATAAGTTGCTCATCTGTTGTGACCATGTACTGCTGAAGTCTAGCCTAGAGAAAGAAGAATGAAATAATATCATTGGCATATCAAACATCAAATCAGCACCTAGTTGTGTATAACTATATCATTATTTTAAATACTCTAGAAATTTCAGACTTTCATTCAAATACTAAAACAATGCATTCATGAGAATACATAATTATAAATATTTTTAAAGTCTCATGATAGAGGAATTGTTAAATAAACCATAGAATATTGTTAATTAATAAATACACTGCTACAACAATAAGAATTAACCTTTTTATAGGACTTCTGACTTACAAAAACTCTTTATATAGATATCAACTGACTCTCAAAATACCCCAAATGGCAGATACAACAGGTAGAGGAAACTGAAGAGAATATTACACAGGCATTTAAAGTGATAAACATGAGCACTATAAAAATTTATGGTAATATATATAAAATAATGTTAAGGAAAAAAAATTATATACACAGAAATTTTTCCCAAATTCCACACTCATATAGCCAATGGTCTACCCAACATCTCCATCTAGAACTCACATAGGCTTCTCAAATGTACGAAACCAAACTACTCCTGAAAATTCCACCCCATCAATAACAATAGCACCCTTCTGACAGCTCAGTCCAAAACCTTGCAATCACCCTTCACGCTTCTCTCACATATTCTCCTTTACCCCATATCCAACCCATAAACAAATCCTATAGGATGTCTTCAAAATATATTCAGAATTTGGTCACAACCTCTTCCATTTCCAACCTAGACCAAGTTGCCATGTTTCATCTGAATTTTTCCAATAATTCCTATCTGCAATAAACTGCTTCTGTGTTTAACCACCTAGAGTCCCATACTGTTCCCAAACTAGGTGGGGGCACCAGAGTGAACTCATTTTATTTTTTAATTTTTAATTTTATTATTATTTTTTATTAAGTTTATTGAGGTGACATTGGTTAATACAATTATATAATTTTCAGATGTACGTTATCATTTGACATCTGTATATTCTATTGTGTGTTTACCACCCAAAGTCCAGTTTCCTTCAGCTACCATACATTTGATCCCCTTTACCTACTTCACCCTCCCTCTACCTCCCTATATTTGACCCCCTTTACCCCATCCTTCCCCACCCCCTACCCTCTGGTAATCACTAGTCCATTGTCCATGTCCATGAGTCGCTGTTTGTTTGTCCTGTTCATTTGTTGCTTTTAGGTTTATATCCCACATATAAGTGATATCATGTGATTTTCAACTTTTTCTGTCTGGCTTATTTTGCTTAGCATGATTATCTCGAGGTCTATCCACATTGTCACAAATGGCAGTATTTCATCTCTTCTTATGGCTGAGTAATATTCCATTGTACCACAGCTTCTTTAGCCAGTCACCTATCATAGGACACTTCAGTTGCTCCTGTGTCCTGGCCACTATGAATAATGCTGCTATGAACATCTGTGTGCAATTAACTTTTGGGATATGGGTTTTCAAGTCTTTGGGGTAAATACCCAGTAACCACAGGACATTTTAAATTTTTGAGGGAAACACTGATGCTTAACATCTGTCAGACACTAGTGAACTACTAGCTTGAGGCAGTTCACAGATTCAACATTAGATTGAGATACATTCCTTTTGATGACGTCACAGCTTCACAAAGCTGAGTTTTTGGTAGTTGCTACGCCAAAAAGCAAAACTGCATAAAATTTATTGTGGAACAGGATATAAGAGTAATGGTGTCCAATATGATTCCAAGCTTTAAAAACCTGTACAATGCCCAATAGGTATACATATTCCATTAATACACATTCCATTGTTATTTAATCATTAAAAATGTATGACATTAAAAAAGTATGACTTTTCTATTAATTTACATGTATCATTTTTTTTCAAACAGTATCTAAGTTGGTAAGACACAAATACTTGTTAAGTTGTTTGAACCTAGCTACTTAATAAATGGAACTATTGGGTATTTCTTTTGGTCCAGGGATGTCTTGAGACGCCAAGAGCACCATAAACTGAGAAAGGGCTGTGATCTCTGATCTCAACACACCAGCCCAAAGTGATCCTCTTAAAACCTAAATCAGATCACATCTCTTCTCCACTCAAAACCCTTCAGTGGTCTCCCATCTCACAGCATCGCCACAAATGAACAAAGCATAACAGCCCAAGTCCTTATCAAGGCTACAAGACCCCATGTGATCTGCCTTATCTACTCTTGTGTCCTACTACTCTCCTTTTCTAACATTCCACTCCTGCTACACTGGTCTCCTTGATTTTTTTGATCCCAACAGCCACACTCCTACCTCGAGACCTTTGTATTTGCTGTTCCTCTGCTAGACTGCTCTTCTAAGCTATCTGCATACTTGCCCCCTCACCTCCCTCAGGCTTTCACTCAAATGTCACCTCCTCAGACAGGCATGGCCTATCCCATTTACAGCTTCCCATCAGAGGTGCCTCTTCTGCCTCTTAGCTGCTTTATTTTTCTTTATAGCACATATCACCATCACCATCTAATTTATAATATACTTCACTTTTTCTTTTTTTTTTTAAGATTTATTTAGCATATAAGCTCCATGAGGGCCAAGATTTCTTTTTTGTTCACTACTGTATTTCCTGTACCTAGAACAGTGCCAGACCCACAGTAGTTATTCGATAAAAATTTGCTGAACTAATTAGTATGTTTTAAAACTGCCCATTTTCCCAGGAGAATTGAAAATATATGTTCATGGATATACTTGTACATGAATGTTCATAGCAGTACTATTCATTCAGAATACACGAGAAGTAGAAAAATTCAAATATCTATCAACTATAGCATAAGCAAATATGGTACAGCCATATAATGGAATATACTGGGCGATAAAAAGAAATGAAGTGCTGATACATGCTACAACATGGATGAACCTTGAAAACATTATGCTAAGTGAAAGAAGTCAGATACAAAAGACCACATATTGCATGATTCTATTTATACAAAACATTTCGATTAGGCAAATCTATAGAAACATAGACCTGTGGTTGCCAGGGGCTGCAGAAGGAGAGAATGGAGAGTGATTGCTAATGAGTATTGGGTTTCTTTTTGGGGGTGATAAAAATGTTCTGGAATTATATCATGGTGCTGGTACACAACTCCGTGAATATACTAAAAAACACTGACTGTTCACTTTCAAGGGGTGAATTAAATAGTACATGAACTATATATCAATTAAAAAATTACATAATATATATCTACTGTCCATTGACACAAACACAATTTATCTATACTATTGCTTTTCTAGTCACTTTTGGCTAATAAATAAAAGTAGTAATAACTACCATTCGAGAACAAAAAGATAAACAAAACTGCCTCTGTCCTCAACCAGCTCATAATTTTGAAGACAGGTGCACATGTATGTGTAACACAATTTGGTAAATACAATGAGAGCAACATCCAGGGAGTATCAAACGTGCACAAAGGAAGAATATTTAATGCAGCACAGAGACAATAAGGTTTTCTATAAGAAATACTGTATATGTCAAAAAAAAAAAGAGGAGTAATTAGCCAGACAAAGGGCAAAGAGGACCTATCTTTGAATATAAATATGAAGTTACTGTAAACTTTAAATGGCATATGATTGCAGAAGGGTTCCTCCAATGGTATCCTCTACTGTCTTGAAATTAAAAGTAGCTATCATTAACACTCATTTCACATTTTGACTAAACTACTACAATACTGGTAGTTATCATTTAAAAATAGCTATCATGACACTCATTTCACATTTTGACTAAACTACTACAATACTGGTAGTTATCATTTAAATGTAGATTCTGTTTTCTCCACTAATTAATACGTTTCTTAAAGACAGTAGACTTACTCTATATACTATTTATAGTCCAAGTTTCTACTATAGTACCTCCAATATAATAAATGTTCAATAAAAACTACCATTGATGATAATAAAGAAATATAAGTAATCACATCAGCACAAGGAAACCAAAGGCAATTAGAAGAAATCTCACACATTCTTAAAGATGTTTTATAGTAAACACAGAAAGTTTGGGATCTCATCTGAGTACCTGGGTGGCAGTATTTTCCTCTCTAAGAAGCAGAATTTCAGCTGTCAGAGCATCAATGAGCTCTCGATGATCACCTAATACTTGTTCCAGTTTCTGCCTTGTCTCTACTTCCTTACGCAGTTGGAGCTCACTCTATAAAAAAAATATCAAATAAACTCCCATCGATAGCATCACATATTGAAAACTAAAAGTTTCTACTCAAAGTTGTCAAATATGAGAACACTTACAAAGTATATAGTATGTGACAGTAATGAGAACTAAATATTTTTATTAAAAGTTTTGTTTCATTAAAATGTGCTGCTTTATCCTCTTCTTTTCTTTAAATAGAATGCAATAAACAGAATGCTATACAGAATTAAATAACTACAATTTCTGTAGAAGTAAAGGGAGGTAGAAATACATATTGCTTGAATGCACAGACCATCTCTAGAAGGATACACTGGTATCTGGCAACGAGAGCTGTCTACAAGGAAGTAAACAGGTTAAATAGATATTCACTGTGGGAATCAGGTTTTTCATCATATACCCTTCTGTAACTTTGAATTTCGTAGCATGTGAATATATCACCAATGCAAAAATTAAGTCTGTTAAAATACAATTTAAAATAAATGACAACAGATTCAAATAGTTGAGCTTTGTAAAGCAAATAATTAGCTTAAAAGTACATGCTTCTAAGCCTATAATACTTTCCGAGAGCCAAAAGTACACTCCTAGACATTCTTGCCTTAAGCATGGAAGAATGTTAAAACTTTCTTAAGTCTGACAGTACAATAAATCTTTCACTATAAAACAATTTTAGGAAGATAATTCCAGAGAAACTGAAACATCTGAATTAGAGTGGTGAGCCAACTTTTTTAATAATTAAATTTCCTCACACATTTTTATATTTGTTTAAATTTAAATACATAAAAAGTAGTTTAAACAGATTTTTTTAAAAAGATGAACTACATAATAACTCTAATTCCACAGCATTCTGAGGACTGATTATTATTCTCAAATGAATTAAAGAAACAATTCTTGCTTGTCTTTTAAATTATTTTCACAATAAAATATCTCCCACTAAGACACTAAGCAAAACCCAAGTTACCAGTCATACAGATAACATGAAGGATTTTTCCAGTCTTTGTCTACAGATTATAGGAATGCTACTCTTCAAATTGAACTAAAGTGGGAGTAGGAAGCAGAGAAAAGCAGTAGAATGAGGACGTTAAGTAGTTCTATTTAATCTATAATACTGAATATTACTGCTAAACTGAATTTTACTGTGCTAATATTCAGTTAATACTGAATATTACTGCTAAACAGTAATATTCAGTATTAGCACAAGATGTTTTATTTATAGCTGATTTACTTTCCTAATTATATTTTACTAACGTCATATTAAAATTAACATCACTTACCTGAGCATGTATCAACATGCTGGATGATACATGAGTCAGCATGTAGAGAGAAATTAAGAGGATAAACCTTTATTGCAGATCATCTAAAACTGAGCTATTTTAAACAAAACTATTCAAATCTGACCATATTTTATTCAGAGGTTGCAACCAAGTAAGTATAGAGGAAAAAAACCCACACATTTCCACCAGCACTCTGAAGAGGTGATTTTAATAACTTCACACTCTTACCTCTTTAAGGTACCGAACCAGGCGACAGAGGGAGCTCACCAGCGACAGAGTAAAGCCTGTAAGACCCTGACTGCTCTGTGGTCCCTTGACCTCACGTCCTGTCCACCGTTCATATTCTTCCATTTCATGTTCTACTTCATGTATCATGTGTTTGAGGACATCCAGGCTGGGATTATTGCTATTCGATAAGTCTGTGGAGGCTGTGCTAGCTGATAACATGGTATTCTTCTGCTTGGAAGGAGAATGCAAATCCGGTTTTCTTTTCACTGATAATGACAGAAGTCATTCTATTTTAAGATCAGGAAAAATTATACTAGAAAACTACTAGAAAAATCTTTGACTGTCGTCCACAATTGATAAAAGGTTTTTATAGAAGTTATCACCATTTTCTCACAAAAAAATCTATATAGTTTAAGCCAGGTTTATACTATCTACAATGAATGTTCTAGAACCATCTTTCTACAGAGTTACGTGGAATAAAAGGGGGCTTCTTAACTACCATAAAACAAATTCTTACTTAGCTGGATCCAACGGGATGAGTTTAAGGGAAAAAAATTTACTAAGACATTAAGATAGCTGTATCAAGTTACATGTTTAATAATTTGTCTTCGTAAATTAAGAGACTGAACCTTTATTTGACAGTTGTTTTTGCTTCCTTGAGTTCAGCACTTGTCCCACAACATGGTTCGAGTCTAGAGACTGGATAGATTCTTCAGGTTGCAGCCTGGTGCGGACTCTCCTGACAGCATTGGTAGCATTCAGAGCAGCTAAAAGGAAGAGTATTTCCAAAAGTATCTCAAGAGAAAGAAAAATGCTGAAAGCATTTCAAGTGACAGATCAACCAGTATTTTACTCAATTAGGCTAAGACAGTCAAAACTCAAATAACTCAAATTGCTTTTAAAATTACTGTGTTTAAGAACATAATAAAGCAAGCTACTACTCTGTGAAAAAGTAATACAATGAAAAAACAAACCTTTTTGTTCCTGTGATGAAGGGGCAGGTGATGGAATTCCTGGAGGGCTTGTTATTTGTGACTGTGTTGCTATTTTCTGCTGAATATCAGTCCATAGTCTATTAATTAAGTCAGAATTATCTTCCTTTAGTTGGTGGAGAAACCTATAAATTATGGGACAACAAGCTACATTAGAATAAGTGTTATGATTTAAACTATTAAACTGTTTACATGTTTGATTTGAAGGAACTTTTCATAATTCATAATTAAAAACATATTTTGCTTTAGTCGGTCTTCTTAGTGTTAGAAGGAACCATTCCATTTCCCTCCTAGTTTCCCGTCCATGTTGGCTCCTAAAGCAGGAACATTTTGCTCTTTCTGAAGTTTTGTGCTATGGGCCCCATCCTCCTCTCCCTTTCCCTAGATAAAGTACATGGCTTGGTCCCTTTCTGGTGTCTCTCCTACTTAGGAACCTAACCTCAGAGCATGGTCTCTGCTCATCACTGAAGTACAGTGACTGGAGCAGACTCTGCCCTGTGTGTTGGGAGCAAGAAGTGGAAAGAAGAGCTGCAGTGTAGGTTAGAGAGCTATGCTTTTTTCTGTAATCATCTTTATCATCGATAAAGCTGATATTTTCATCTCCAGTTGTTTATTTCTCACTTGGTCTAGACTTAAAAGAGCTGGGCAGGGGAGCGGGGCGGGGGGGTGGGCGTAGGCAGGTAGGGGGTGCGCAAAAAGCAGGATTAACCCAAATGTCCAGCAGCTGATGAATGGATGAGTAAAATGTGATATGTCCACAAAATGAAGTATTATGCAGCCCTAAAAATTAATTAAGCGTTACTATATCTACAACATGATGAATCTCGAAAACATGTTAAGAGAAAGACACCTGAGACAAAAGACCACATATTGTATGATTCTATATATATGAAATGTTTAGAATAGGCAAATCTATAGAGAGAAAATACACTAATCTAATAGATTAGATAGAGCTGAAGGGTTTGGGAAGAAATGGGGTTTGACTATTAAAGAGTATGGGGTTTCTTTTAGGAATAATGCAAATATTTTAAAATTGATTATAGATGGAACAAATCTGTGATACACTAAAAATCATTGAATATTACACTTTAAATGGGTGGACTGTATGGTATATGAACTACAAATAAAGTTGTTACTAAAAAACAAACAAACAAACCAGGAAAAGCAAAATTTCATTTAGTGGCTCCACAAACCTTAACCTAATAGAGTTACTTTCAAGCAACCTGTGGGCAGCAAATTGAATACACTTCATAGTTGCTATAAGGCATATTTAGCAAAAGGTCTATAATGTAGTCTATTCATAGGGGTCCAATTATCAAAGCATCAGAAAGACTCCTCTGCAAGACAAGTTAGCTCTAAATCCAGACATCAGGACAAATCCTGAGAAAAGTGTTGTAATAAGATTTCTGTACCAACTGGGAAAATCCAAAGCAGTATAAACTCACGTTACTGCCCTTAATGTTTATATTTTTAAGAGTCGGATAATGTGAAAGAATAACAAGAAAAATAATACAATACTATCTATGGTAGGCTTAAGAATAACTTCCTAAAGTTACTCACTCCCTAATCCTTGGAACCTTGAGTGTTACCCTATCTGACTAAAAAGGGATTTTGCAGATATGATTAGAGGGAGGTAGAGGGAGAGTCTGACACACATAAGAGGAGAAGGTGATATGAAGAGAGAGGTAGAGATTGGAGTGATGATTGAATATTCTCAGCCTGTCCAATTTATTAGAAAAGCATGTTCTAGAGAGAAGGGCATGTATATACTGAACAATATTTTTGCTAATCTAAAGAGATTAGGCATCTGACTAATGAATCCTCTCAATGATTCTCAGCAGAAGCCAGCAATAGAGATGGGATTATCAAAAAAAGATCTGTGGAAGACCTCTTGTCTAATGGCATGCATGAACATGAAATAAACAGGAGGCCCATAAGAACTTTTGAGAATGTCATACCAGCAGATATACTTCCAGCTTGGACTAAAAGGGACTGAGATAAGATGAAATGAAGGAAGGCTGTCAGACTCCCAAAATTCTACAGACAGAAACTGGCTGATAAAATTACTCTGCTGCAAATATAGGCTCCAAGGAAAAAGGATAACTTCAAGGCCAGAGCTGTAGGTTTGAAGGTCACATCTACAGGCTCAGAGGCCAAGGTTAGAACCAAAGACACAGAAGACAGAGCCATGGATCCAGATGGTAGAGCCTTAAGCCACAGAGGATTATTACCAGGACTTGAAACCTAAAGAAATTTGCCCTGCTGGGTTTCCAAGTTGTTTGGAACTGGTGACCCCTTTCCTCCTTTGAACTTCTTCTTCCTTTTAGAATAGAAATGATAATTATTATCCTATGATATCCATCATTCTATCTGAAAGCAGATAACTTGTTTTCAGGTTTCACAGGATCATACACAGAGGGGAATGTTGGCCCAGGATGTATCATATCCAGAGTCTCACCCATACATGATTTAGATGATATTTGTTTTAAGTTGATGGTATTTAGATGAGACTTTGAAGTTGGGTACATGCTGAGACATTAGGGGATAGTGGAATGGACAAATGTAGATTTTGCATGTAAACTAGTATTAGTGGGTGGACTGTGGTAGGCTAAATAATTGGTGATTATAAGTTAAGGATCTTGTGAATGTGAGTTTGGACTCTAACTGTAATCATGTATATTCTTATAAAAGAGAGGCAGAGAGAGATTTTGACACACGCAAGAGAAGGTGATGTGCAGAAAGAAGCAGAGACTAGAGTGATGCAGCTATAAGCCAAGCAAGACCAAAAGCCATCAGAAGCTAGAAGAGGCAAGGAATTGATTCCCTTCTAGAGCCTCTGGAGGGATTGTGGCCCTGCCAACACCTTGATTTTGGTCCACGGGAACTGATTTCAGATTTCTAGACTCAAGCACTGTGAGAGAATAAATTTCTGTTGTTTTAAGCCACCAAGCATGTAGCAATTTGTTACAGAAACTCCAGGAAACTAATATACCACCTGAAATTTATTTGGCAACATTCAGTTTAAAAGCTCAAAGTACTTTCTGTATATTATTTTTGAAATATGAGGAGAGGAAAAGTAATTTAAAGTACTTATCTCCCTCCAAAGACAATAAACTCCCTTAAATCTGAAACTCTATTTTATTCATTTGATTTATTTTGGGTGGTGATTCAAATCCAAGCTCCTTCCATTTTCATTGATGACCATTTATCAGCACCAATTCTGTTTTATAGCAACATCAATTACAACAGTATTCAAAAAATATATTTCATATACAACTTAGAAATTTCCACATCTCTAATTTACATCCCTAACATACAAACCTCACGCAACACGCAAAGGAAGCTGTCCATGTATAATGGAAGCGGCAGTTTTCCTTGTCATTCATTTTGTGCCCCTTGAGATTTCCCCCTCTCTCTTTTCCTTCATTTTTCCCAGGGATGTCTCTAACATCACCTTTTCCTCTCCCAACCCAAGCCTTACTTCTCTGCACACAAAGACCTGCAGAAGCGGTAAGGCAGCAGCAAAGGAAAAAGTGAGGGAAAAGTGAAGGAAAAGCTTGCAACCACTGCATCCTCATTTGGAATGCACTGACCCCCATCAATGACCCATGGGAGGCTTTTGAGGACTGGGTTAGGGACTTGTTTATTATTGTTTATTTCTCTATGAGAAATCTGTTTCAAACCACAAGACACCTTAGAGATCATATTTTCTAGCTCTCATATTTTACAACTGAGGAAATAAGGACCCACAGATTATCTAACTAGTAAATAACCAAAGGCTTAGTCTCCAGGTTGCAAGTCTACTGTATCTTCTAATACCACTCAATAGTTAACAAATAATATTTTAAGACAGAAGGTATTCGAAAGTTGGAAAGTGATTGTTCTCACAACTAACAAAATAAAACTAACCGTAACCAACCAAATAAAAAAACAATAATTTGATTCAAATGTGAAGGATAAAAATAATTCTGTACGAGATTAGCTATATTTAGGTTCTGAAAGGAAAAGTGCTTAAAAGATGATATATATTTCCAGGTATTCCTAAGAAAATGGTGACAACTAAATTTGAATCACTCTACATATCCTCCAAAATACTATACGGTGCAGAAAGGACAGCACATAAAACAGCACATAACCAATACCCTCTATATTATTGGAAGACAGTGATAGTACTAAAATCAAACTATCTGTAAGTAAAAAACAAACACCAAATTCCAACAATGATATTTCTTGAGCTCCTGTCAGAAGCCTTTGCAGGGAAAACAGGGAAGAAGAAAGCTGAGAGCCTATTGGTGACAAAAATCACCCCCAGAAAGGAAAAGCCCATTCTAAGTATACAAATACTTAAAAAAAAAAAAAAAAAGGTGGGGGTGATCACAACACTACCAAGAAGTGTGCAGGACCCAAGGTGATGGTCTTCGAAAGGCATTGCTTGTTGGGGAGAAGGGAGTGAGCAGGAAGGGAGAGGCGCCTTTGGGAGACTGAGTGTTGAAGAAGATAAGAAGCAAGAATACTTCAAGACAAAAGAGAATAACAGTATTGGAGGACAAAGCACCATTCACCAACCAATGCTTTAAAAACAAAACAAAAGGCACCCATTAAATAAACCATGCTACACTATAATTGAGAAAAAAGCCACCCAAACTCCCAACCCTCCCCACAAAATGTACAGATTAAAACAGTCTACATTTAAAGGCAATATAACAATTTAAAATTGAAATATATAACAATATAATAATATAAAATTGAAATTGAAATCTTTTGGCTAATGAAAATCCCCCCAAAAAGCAGAAAAAAACTATAACGCAATACTTTAAATAAAATTAAGTATATTTAAATAAGTATTTGGAACTATATACATATATATCTTGAATCAGAAATTCCAAAACTAAGATCAGAAATGGACAAAAACCAGGAAGAAACAAAACAAGAATTTATTAAACTCAGGAAATGGAAGAAAAACTATCTCAGAAATAAGATTAAATTACTACATGTCCAATGGAGAATTGTTAGATACACATTTAATAACAAACTTGAAGAATTATAGGAAAACAACAGAAAGATTAAAATTAAGATCAAGAAGAATAATAAAGATTAGAGAGAAAGTACTTGAAATGGAAGACAGAAAAGATCTCATATATTTAAAAGGAGTTGGGGGGCGGGGAACAGTGATATTGAACTAATATTTAAAACTATAATCCAAGAAAACTTTTCAGAAAAAAAAAAAAAAAACGAATCTGTGTGTGAAAGGGCCAACTGTGCTGGAAAAGGAAAAAGGAAATAAAATTTAAATATAAAAAAAAAAAATCAAGTCACTGGGCAAAAATGCCAAATTATTTATAAGGATAAGAAAATTATCCTAGCATCAGATTTCTCAAAAGCAACATTCAAAGCAACTAAGAGTGGAATAGCATTTCCTTTCTTTTTTTTTTTTCAAGAAAGTTAAGGAAACAAAGTATGAACCAAAGATTTTTATATCTGGCCAATTTGTTCATCAAATACGAAAGCTATAGAAAAATTTTTAAGTTTTTAAGAACTCCGGAAATACTATATTCAAAAACTCTACAGCATAAGTTTTATCTAACTGACAGACCAAATCAAGAACCAACTAGGGAAACATCATAAAAGGACTGATGATGAGCTTTAATATATTTAATTGTAGCTCTAAGACTAATACAAAAACGAGAATACATAGGAAGAATAATATGTAAATTTTTATGCTCTTTGAAAGCAAAAATTTGCAGCTAAAAATTAGAAGAAAATTGGAGAGAAAAGAAGGGAAAGAATGGAAATGTAGAATAACTTATTTGTTGCATAGGCAATAGGTGAAAGTCAAAAAACACCGTTTAAAACCAGCACATCTGCCTGAATATAAGATCTGAAACAATAAAATGCATAGAAGAAAACAGGAACGAAACTCAAGGACCTTGGACTTAAAGAGGATTTTATGAATTCGACCTCAAGGCAAGGGAAGTAAAAGCAAAATTAAACGAATGGGACTACATCAAACTAAAAAGCTTCTTCTCAGCAAAAGAAATTGTCGACAAGGTAAAGAGACAACCATCAGAATGGGAAAATATATTTGCAAGCAATGCCTCCAGTAACGGCCTAATATCCAAAATATACAAAGAATTCATATGACTCAATAACAAATGATCCAGTCAAAAAATGGGCAGAGGATCTGAACAGACACTTCTCCACAGAGGACATGCAAATGGCCTACAAACATATGAAAAGATGCTCAACATCGCTAGCTATTAAGAGAAATGCAAATCAAAACCACAATGAAATAGTATCTCACACCTGTTAGAATGGCTATAATCAGCAGGACAAGTAATAACAAATGCTAGAGAGGATGCGGAGAAAAAGGAACCCTCATACACTGCTGGTGGGACTGCGAATTGGTACAGCCACTATGGAAAACAGTATGGAGGTTCCTCAAAAAACTAAGAATTGATCTACCATATGATCCAGCAATCTCTCTACTGGGTATTTACTCCAAAATCTTAAAAACTCATATCTAAAAAGATATTTGCACACCAATGTTCATAGCAGCATTATTCACAGTGGCCAGGACACAGGAGCAACTGAAGTGTCCTATGATAGATGACTGGCTAAAGAAGCTGTGGTACATATACACAATAGAATATTACTCAGCCATAAGAAGAGATGAAATACTGCCATTTGTGACAACATGGAGGGAACTCGAAATAATCATGCTAAGCGAAATAAGCCAGGCAGAAAAAGCTGAAAATCACACGATGTCACTTATATGTGGGATATAAACCTAAAAGCAACAAATGAACAGGACAAACCAACAGAGAGACTCATGGACATGGACTATAGACTAGTGGTTACCAGAGAGTGGGGGCTGGGGGAGAAGTGGGGAGGGAGATGGGGTAAAGGGAGTCAAATATTGGGAGGTAGGGGGAGGGTGAAGTGGGTAAAGGGGATCAAATATATGTTAGCTGAAGGAAACTGGACTTTGGGTGGTAAACACACAATAGAATATACAGATGTCAAATGATAACGTACACCTGAAAATTATATAATTGTATTAACTAATGTTACCCCAATAAAGTTAATTAAAAATAAATAAATAAATAATAAAAATAAAAATGAAACCAGCATATCTGAAAGTGAAAGGTTAAATAAGAAAATGGGATTAAGGCTACATAAAAGGTAGCAAAGATAACTAACTGGAACAAAATTATAAACTTCCTTAATATCAAAAGAAATTTTTAAAAGAACAGCCAAAAGATATCACATACAGAAGGAAAACTATAATGACAGTATAATACACATAATACTATAAAATAACAAAGTTAGTGTCAAACATGGCAACCTATCAATAAATGTTACAAGTTATTTCACTAATTAAAAAGATTTCAAGTTGGCTAATAAGGCAAGACCCAATTCTATGTTGAATATAAGAGACACACTTAGTGCACAATGATTCAAAAAGACTAAAATTAAAAGATGAGCAAAGATGAACTAAGTAATTAGAAATAAGAAGAGATTTCATTCCTGATATCAAACAAAGAATTAAAGCCAAAAGGCATTGAATGTGACAAAGGATACTTTCTAATGCTAAAAGCCAGAATTCACAATGAAGATATACATGTACCAAAAAAAAACAACAACAACAACAACAACAATCACCTTCATAAGGATGGAGGTGACTACAAACAGAATTAAATATATTTCAATGTCAAGTGCAAAAAAAACCCAACACAATAATATTAAGAGACTTTAATACAGTATTCTCCATTTAAGAGAGGATAAAAATAAGAATACAAAAGAAGTAAAAAATATATAATCAATGAGATAGGTCTTATGGATATACACTAGAACTGTCTACCTTGTTAATAGAGAATATACCTTCTTCTAAGGCACACACATGGAACATTCACAAAAATTTGATCATACATTAGGTCACAAAGAAAACATCATTAAGTTCCACAAGTAAAAATATTACAAAGCACACTCTTAATGCAATATAATAAAACTAAAAATAATAAAACTAATAATAATAATAATAAAGAGGCTCTATCTGGAAACTTTTTTTAAAAATCTTTTTTAAAAACCCTAATTTTAAATTTATCTTAATGGATATTCTTTTTAAAAAGAAGGTAGTGCATAAAAGTCGGAAAACACAGATAAACAAAAATTGGAAAATAAAACTTACCTGTAATCCCAACCAAACCAAAATATGAAAAAATATTCAATTGTTACTTTTCTAGAATTTTATATAATTTTTAAAAAAATTACATAGATATTATTTTAAAACCTGAAATTTTTGTTAGTGGTATACCATAAACATCTTTTATTATCAATAAATATAGTATAACATCATTATTAGTGGCTGCACAGAATTATCATTGGCTGTACCTCAGTTTACTCAACTAATCTTCTGGATATTTGAATCACCTTCAGTCTTTTCTCTCTTTTTTTTTTTTTAAAAAAAAAGCTATAGTGAACAATTTTAGCTAAATATTTGTATCTATCCTTAATTATTTTATTCTTTAAGTTAATTTTATTTCTCAGTTAACAGCTGACATAGTGTTTTGTTATTTTAGAAATTAGGTAATTTCAGTTAACAGTCTTCTCTTTAAATTATCTAATTTCTAAAATAAAACACTAGATAACAGAATATACAATACATATTTAAAGCAGTGTTACAGAAAAATTTATCATCATGTATGTTTATCACTTAAGAATGAAAAATAAAAATAAATTTATTAAATTTCCAACTCAAAATGCTAGGGGAAAAAAAGGAAACATAAAAGACAAAAAAGGAAATATGGATAAAAGCAAAACTTGATGGAAAAGAAATCAGAAAAATAGTAGCTCTAATTAACAAATCATTATCCTGGTTCTTTGAAAATTTAACGAAGTAGACCAACCACTAACTAATCTAATTTTTAAAAAGGGGGAAGGACTAGAAGAAATAATGAGGGAAGATAAGCACTGAGACAGAAAACATTTTTTAGACATATAAAGATTATTTGCACACCTTTATGAAAATACATTGATACACTTATGTAAAATAGATAATTTCCTAAGAAAATATAATTTACTAAAATCAACTTGAGTATAAATAGAAAGTTTAAATAATCCCATCTCCATGAAAGAAAGTTATTATGGCATTTCCTTGCAAAAAAAAGTACCAAGCTCAAGTAGTTTCACAGGGGAATTCTACCAAATCTTCAAAGAATAGATAGTCCCAATGTTACAATTGTTCCAGTACTTAAAAATTAGAACCTTTCAGATGTTTCTGATGAAATCAAGTATAACACTGTTACTTCAACCTGATATTCTATATTTTTAAAATTATATACAATATCACTTATAAGTATTAATACAAAAAGTACCAAATAAAATATTACTCAACATGATAATATTAAAAATAATATTCCATGACCAAGTGTAAATTATTTCAGTTATGCAAAGACAGTTCAGTATTAGGAAATCAATAATGTAATGTACCATATTATTAGATCTAGGCAGGAAAATCATATGATTATCTCTATAAACGTTTAAAAAGTCTTTGACGAAATTCAGTACTCATTTCTGATAAAAATACTCAAGAAGACAGGAATTGATAAATATTTCCTTAGCATTGTTTAAAAAAAAAATTAAAAACCCTCAGTATTGAGGCCAGCATCTTACTTAAAAGGAAACAGTAGAGTCATTTTCACAGATCAGAAACAACGCAAGGATGCCCATTATTCCCAGTATTATTTAACACTGTTCTATAGCTACTCCAGTATACAAAAGTCAACTAGAAGCATAAGACTTAGGAACAACTAAAACTATATCACTTGCAGATGACATGACAGAATACTTTTTAAAAAACCTACAAAATCACTGCTAAACTAATTCAACCAAGAGTCAAGAAAGTAGCAGGATATCAAGATAATACACTGAAATCAATAGCCTTCATAAACACAAACAATAACTAATTAGAAAGTACAATGGAATAAAAAAAACTATTTAAGAGGAATAAAAAATATAAGATACTTAAAAAGAAATGAGTAAAACCTATATGAAAAAAACTTCATTAAAATATTCTTCAAAAACAAAAAAAGTAGACTAACAAATGGATGGAAAAACATATTTTGTTCTTGAATAATAAAACTCAACATAGTAAAGATATCAGTTCTCTCTAGTTAATTTATTAATATAACAAAAATATCAGTAAGATTTTTTTATGAAGCTAAATAAGTTGATACTAAAGTTCATATAGAAAAATAAACATGTTGAAATCATTAGGAAAACTGAATAAAAGAAGGCAATGAGGATATTAAAACACTATCAACTCACTCTACTTAAAACAGTATGATATTAAAGCATGACTGAAGAAGCAAGGCCAATGGAATAGAATAGAAAGTCCAGAAATAAATCCAAGTGCATACGGTAATTTATGTACACAGGTAGTATCTCGCATCAATGGGTCAAGGACAGCCTTTTTAACAAATAATGTTGAAGCATTCTGATACCCTTTTAGGAAAAGATAAAAACTGGATCCATGCCTCATACCATATATCAGAATAAACTCTAAGTGGGTCAGAGAACTAAATGTGAAAAATAAAACCACAGAAGTATTAGAAAAAAACATGAGTGAATTCCTCTAAAACCAGTTTTAGGAAAGAATTTCAGAGTATGAGTCATACAAAAAAGAAAAAAGAAGAAGAAATAGAAGAAATTAAACTATATATGTAAAATAATTTTTGCTTTTTAAAAAAATATTATAGCAAATTCAAAAGACAAATAACAAACTAGGAGAAATTATAACATCTTACACTGGTAAAAGACTAATATCTTCAATACATAAAAAATGCTTACAAACTAAGAAAAAAGGAACCAAAAATCCTAAAAGAAAAATGGGCAAAAGACACAAACGGACAATTCACTATAATGTCTTTTAAATATATGAAAACATTTTCTATTTTACTCAGAAGAGAAAGTCAAACTATACTAAGATACCATTTCTCATCTATGAAATTGGCAAATATCAAAATCTGACAACACTCTGGTACAAGCACTTTCATGTACTGCCAGTGGTACTGAAAAATACTATAACCCTCACAAAGCAGAATTCAGCATTTTTAAACAAAATTACATAGCATTTACCTTAACCCCAAAATCTCACTTCTAGTAATTTCTGTAAATATGAGCTTTCAATAATATAAAAATACATATTCACAAGTTATTCCCTGTAGCAGTTTTACAATTGAAAAGTACTGGAAACAACCTAATGTTAAGGGTGGAAAATTTTCAAGTGAGCAAACTAGCTAAGTCAGCTACAGGGAAGAAGTATCTTTGGATATCAGAAGTTGTCCTATTTGCTTGTGTGTGGTTTAGGAAGTGTATTGTATAAAATATGTAGATGGCCAATGTCTGCTTCTGTAATCCATTTACTTGTTAATTAAGGGTGTTGTTCCGGGCAAAGATATGCTAAAAGCCAACTTCCACTTCTGTAATCTGCTGGCTTGTTCAGGAGACCACCAGGATA
>NW_011888782.1:31581005-31602674 GCF_000151845.1 Pteropus vampyrus | reverse complement strand
TCCACTTCTGTAATCTGCTGGCTTGTTCAGGAGACCACCAGGATATGGTCTTGAGCTTTATCAGCTGCCTGCTCTGAAAGCTCGGGGCTGATCTCTAGCCCTGCTTGGTAGAGAGTCAGTCGCCGGCCGGCTAATAAAGGCTCATAATTAATCTCAATTGGCTCCGTGGGTCTCAGAATCGTTTGCGCCATAACACTAAGTGCTCATATATATAAGAGAGTGGTCAAATAAACCTGATATATTCACACATGTAGTATCATGGAGCTGTAAAAAAAAAGAAGACAGTAGAAGGGGAGGGATAGGGAGAGGAGGAGAAGAAGAAAAAGAAATCTCTATAAACTTAAAAACTGCTTAGGGGTGATTTCTGGGATATATTTTTAAGTGATAAAAGTAAATATGGTACACTATCTCTTATGTAAGAAAGAATAGAAAATAATAAGATATGTATGTATCAGCTTAAATTTTCAAAAAGAAATACAGGAAGAATAAACAAGAAACTAATAAAACTGATTACCTATGCAGTTAGGGTAGATGAGAACTGATTAGAAGGAATACAGACTAGGTGACACTAACCTGAAAATAGCTTATGTAGTTTTTTCAAAAGGATGGAGGGGAAATATGAAAACTGAATACAAACAGAAACAAATAAACTTAATTATTCCAAATCAATAGAATAACTTTTAAAACATCTACAAACAATCTTAGATTGTACTTAGTAGGTTTATTTCTGTGGTGGTATGGAAGCAGCAATTTCAAAACAACTTTTTATGTATTGCAGAATTGTATATGATTAAATATATTGTGTAATGTTTGGAGACATGTTTTTCAGTGTTAAAGAAGAGAGATACAAACATGATATGGGCGAAGGCTAAGAAAAACCCAGTAGTGTTAAATTGAACTTAGAGATATCGATGTAAACTCATGATTTGTAGATAAATAAACAAAGAAATAAAAATGAATACGGATATGTATATGTATACAACTATAGGTGTGTGTGTGTGTGTGCGTGCACACCCGTGTTGAAAGGGCCTAAAAGCAATGACATGTCAGAGGGATTGAGCATACCAAATACCTAGAACTTACTTTCTAAATACCCTTCTTCAGTAAAATAAGCAAGGCCTTCTTGACTAAATGGCTGATTCCACGGGAAAGTTAGAAAAAGTATAATATAAACCTGGAACATCACGTTGTGCCAGAAATTAAGTGCTTAAAAAAATGATAGGGATGTGTCAAAAGGACACGAGAATGACTTGAAGAAGCTCCCACCGGCCAAATCTGTGACAAATGAACATCAAAATAAATAATAGAACAAATTATAATTCATTGTAGAAATCTGGAAGACATCACTTTAACAAAATGATCAAAGTTTATACCACCAATAATGGGACCAATGATATCATTGTCTCCTGAGTTAATGCACTGAGAAGGACTCAGCATCACTTCAAAGGCATTCTTGTCCAAAATGTATAACCCAAGTTCAATTACAAGGAAATATCACTATAAAATAAATGGCCCATACTTCTTCGAAACTATAAATGTCATGAAAGACAAGGAAATGCTAAAATTAGTTTCCAGATTTAAAAAGATGAAAGAGACACAAAAACTAAATGTGATCATAATTGGTTCAATATGGTCTTGTCTAACAAAGACCATAAATAATACTAAAGGGACAGTTGAAGAAATGTGAATAAGGTCTGAAGAAATCTGAATTAGATAATAGTTTTGAATCAACGTAATTTATGAGTGTGATCATTGTACTGTGATGGTGTAAATGAAAGATCTCATTCTTAGGAAATACCCACTGAGATACTGAGAGATAAAGGAACATAAAGTATGCAGCTTACTCCTGAATTCTTAAAATGTATAAGTGTACTGTGCATGTGTAAATACACAAAGGAAGAAAATGATAGAGCAAATATGGACAATGTTAACAATCAATGAATCTAGGTGAAAAGTATACAAGAACTTTTTATACTATTCTTACAACTTTTTGAAATTATATCAAAATAAGAACTTTCTTAAAATAAGAATATACTCAATTAATAAAAAAGATGATGACACAAAACATAGGAAATGGCCTTGAATTGATCAACAGAGGCCTTGCAGGCCAGGAGAGAATGGAATGATACATTCAAAGTGCTGAAAGAAAGAAACTTTACCAAGAATACTTTACCCAGGAAAGCTGTCTGTTAGAAATGAAGACAAGATAAAGACTTTCCCTAATAAACAAACCTAAGGAAATTCATCACCACTAAACTTGTCTGACAAAAAATGCTGATAGTTCTTCAAGCTGAAATGAAAGGACACTAATTAGTGAAATGAAAACACACAACACACTGGTAAACATAAGAATATAGTCAGATTCAGACTACGTTAATACTATAATACAGTGATATGTTAACTACTTAACTCCAGGATAAAGGTTAAATAACAAAAGTATTAAAATAGCTATAGCTGCAACACATTGTTAATGGATACACTATAAAAGATGTGAATGGTAACATCAGAAACAAAAGGGGAAAGAGTAAAAGGATAGGCTGTATGTGATCAAAGTTATCAGCAGAAAATAGACTGGAATAAAAATAGACACAAAGGCCAATGGAACAGAATCAAGAGCCAGGAAAAACCCTGACATAAAGTCAACTAATATTTGACGAGGGAGTGAAGCCTACTCAATGGGGAAAAGATAGTTTCTCCAATAAATACTAATGAGAAAACTGTATAAACAAGTACAAAAGAATGAATTTGGACCACTCAAAAAAATTAGCTCAAAATGGATTAAAGATTTAAACATAAGATCTGAAATGGTAAAATTCCTAGAAGAAAACATAGAGGAAAAGGTCCTTGGCACTGGTCTGATGACAATTTTTTTGTTATGACACCAAAAGCATAAGCAACAACAAAAACAAAAATAAATAAGTGGGATTATATCAAACCACAAAGCTTCTGCATAGCAAAAGAAGCACAACAAAATGAAAACGCAACTTACACAATGGGAGAAAATATTTGTAAAACATATATCTGATAAGGAGTTGATATGCAAAATATATAAATAACTCATACAACTCCAGAGGAGAAAAAATGAACAATCCGATTACAAAAACAGGCAGAGAAACTGAATAGACATTTTTCCAAAGAAGACACACAAATAGCCAATAGGTACATAAAAAGGTACTCAACATCACAAATCGTCAGGGAAATGCCAATCAAAATCACCATGAGCTATCATCTCACATTGTTTAGAATAGCTATCATCAAAAAGTCAAAAGATAGTAAGCACTGGCAAGGATGTGGAGAAACCTTTGCACACTGTTGGTGGAAATGTAAATTGGTGCACCCATTATGGAAAACAGTAAAGTGGTTCTTCAAGAAATTAAAAATAGAACTACATATGATCCAGCAATCCCACTTCTGGGTAAATAGCCAAAGGAAATGAAAAAGACCCCAGGACCTCAAAGAGATATCTGCATTTCCATATTGACTGCAGCATTACTCACAATTGCCAAAATATAGAAACAACCTAAGTGTCAATGAATGAATGGCTAAAGAAGACGTGAGATAGAACAGATGGATGGATAGACAGATACACACAATGGAATATTATCCAGCCGTGAGAAAAAAGGAAATCCTAATGTATGTATGAAACTTGAGGGCATTTTGCTGAGATAAGTGAGACCAAGCAAGACAAATACTGTATCACTTCTATGTGGAATCTAACCCTTTCCCCATTTAGAAAAAAAAAAAGTGCAGCTCGCTGCCAGTGTTAATTTTACATCACGCGTAGGAATGCTACGTTTTCTAGAACTTGACGTTTTCAGCGATCAAGAATTATTATATTTTGTAAATGGAAATACCACTACTAAGAACAGAATACCATATGTAGAATGATGTCATTTGCTTCCAAAGACTACCGATATAGTAGAGTGATGCAAAAACAATAATAAAAGCAAGATATTTTGTGGCAAACTTTGGGGGTAAACACTGCAGCCCCAAGTACCACCGGTGAGTATTGGGGCAAATGGGAAATGGGCTAAAAAGGCTCAACTCCCAGAAACAAAGTAGGATCATGGTTACCAGGGGCTGGGGGGAGAGGGGAGGGGAATGAGAAGACAGTAAAAAGGTACAGGCTTCCAGTAATAAGATGAATAATTTCTGGGGGTCTAATGCACAACATGGTGATTATAGCTAATAATATTGTATTATATACTTTAAAGTTGCTAAGTGAATAGATCTTAAATATTCTCACCACAAAAAAGAAATAATAATTATATAATGTGATGGAAGTATTAGATAATGCAATGGTGATCATTTTGCATATATAAATGTATAAAGTCAGTAAGTTGTACACCTTAAACTTACACAATATTATATGTCAATGTATCTCAATAAAGCCAGAAAAAAAACAGCTATAAAAAAAAAAGTGTTGTAGATATTTATGCCATATATACATACCTGTCTGCATGCATGGTAGACTGAGAATTTAGAGAGTTATCTAATTCATTCTCACTTTCTTCTGACTGGCTGTTAACAGTTTCTTCTTCTTCTTCACCATCGTCTAGTTCATTAAGAGCCTTTCTCAACACAAAAATAAGAATAAAAACACAAGTTAGTTATATATACTCTCATCTGTTCTTTTTGCTATAACAGAACAGAGGTCCCTCTTTCTAAGGATAATCCCTCCGTGTGTTTTACAGCCCAAACCCTCTCACCTCCTCCACTCCATTAATTGCCTCTTCTCTCTCCTGCATCTTCAACTTCTCTCTCTGTTCTGGCTTCAGCTCATCCACATTTAAATGAGAGCAAGTCTCTCCCATCTTATCCTGACCCTAAATCCCCGCCGCCTCCCTCCAGCTACGACCTATCTTCTCTCTTTGCTTCTCCACTCAAACTGCTCTCTGCAAGGTCAACATCACCACACTTGTTCCTAAATCAAATGGATATTTTTCAGTCTTTGCCTTCCCTTATTTCTCTGACTCATTAGATATTAATAACTACTTATTTCTTTCCTTTAAAATCTTGATACACTCTTCTTTTTGTTTCTATAATACTGTATTTTCTTGGTTTTTCTTCTATTCTTCTGGCCATTCCTTCCCAACCTTTTTTTGGTTCTTCTTTTTCTACCCTTCCCTTATAGCTGATGTGATTCAACGTCCTCCCTTTGGACCTTTTCTCCTCTCATCTGACTCACTTTCTGAATGACTTTCTAATATCAAAGCTGCAATGATGAGTCAATGCTATTAATTTCCAAATCTCTGTCTCTACTTAGATCTTTCTTAAACTCTAGACATTTATATCTAACTGGCTAAAAGCCTAAAAGATATCCCTGGTAAAACATCCTACACATATATACTCAACATGTCTAAAAATGATCATTTCCCTAAGTCTCTCCTATCATTCTTCCGGAAACCCTGTTCCTGCCATATTACCTAGGACCATAAACAGCATCACCATCTACTCAGATGCTCAAGCCAGCAACTGGGAATTATCTTTCCTTCTCATTTGTCACATCCAATCAGCCACCCTGTTAATTCTGTTACTTCTACCCCTTTTTAATCTGTCAATCTATCCCTCTTCCTCTATACCTTCTTCCCTACTGCCACTACTTTCTTTGGGTCAGGTCCTCCCAACTTTTCACTAAGATTCCAACCTAAGTCTTTTAACCAGATCCTCTTGCCAGTCTTGTCCATCTTCCACACCACAGTCAATTTCACCATGACTGTTCCTCTTAAAATTCTTTAGTGGCTCTACTCGTACTTTCTGTTCCTTCGCCCTTCATGACCTAGCTCCTCCCTCTCTAATCTCATCTCTTGCCACTATGCAGCCCTATGATAGAGACCATGATTATCTGAAAGCTAACTTTTTAGTAAGTGCCAAAATATAAATGATTTTTTGATAGCAATATGGCTAATAGGTTGTGGCTATTTAAAAAACGTATAACATTCAATTTAATTGCCTTTGTAAATACAAAACAGTATACTTAACAAGTCTTTAATCATTCTGGATCTTGTATTCCCTAGGATCATCCCTCTAATTAATGATTCTCCTTTTTTCAAAGAAGATATAAATAACTAAGAAACTGCATTAAACAGGTACTGAGTCCTAATCATTCATGAGTTTTATTTTAGTATTAAATTCTTCCTGGGCTTTTAAAAAATGTTACTATCTCAAAATTCTACACATTTTGATTAATTAAGAGTTCCAATTACGTTAGGATGCAACTGGGTAATGTTTTACTACTATAATTTCCCCATGTAACTGGTCAATAAATTCCAAGTTTCCTAGTAACTATCTTTTAAGCATACTAACATATTAGAAGAGATCAACATTCAGTGAAGATCTAGTACACGGTCTTATGCTAGGCTCTTTACATAACCTATCTCAGCTGATCCTCATAACAACTATAGCAGGTATAGCACGTAACAAAAAACAAAAAACACTTTGAGCCAACTCAGATACCTTAAGAAATCAACTCGAGATCAAATCAACTTAAGATCAAATACCAATAAGTAGCATTGTAGCTGAAAATAGAGCACATTACCTGAGGCTCTATGACAGATTCACTAAGAATAGCCTGGGTGACAGGGTCTTGATTTACCACAATGGGACTTTGAGAGGAATCAGGAGCCATTGTTACATTTGGAAACCCTGCAGAAGGAAAAGGTCATAATGATTTTGTTTCATTTAATTAAAGTGACTTCAGAAGCACTATACATTGCCATAGGTTTGTGTCATCATATGAAAATCTTTAATAATAGCAGCTCACATTTACATAGTACTTACTATATGACAGGTACAATTCTAAGTGCTTTTATATACATTAAATCATGTTGCTCTCACAAAATCCTATTAAGTTGTTACCATTATTATTTTAGATCAGTAAGTACACTGAAACTCAGAAACCTGCAGCAACTGGCCCAGAGTCACACTGATAAGTGGCCAAGCCAGGATTCAAACCTTAAACTAAAAACTAATGATTTCTTTTTAGGGATTAAGATAAAGAATGGATTCTAAACAAATTAAAGTGAATAATGCTGTATATCTGAGAAGAGGTGAAGTTCCTTTTAGAGAGAGGCTGAAGTTGCTTTAGGTTTCAAATTAAGCTTTATTCAAATTACATATAAACACAAATACTTTAATTATATGATAATTTAATACTAATAAACTAAAAATTAAGTTGTATTTTAAATTATAAAATCTTATACATTACATCAGCAGTCCCCAACCTTTTTGGCACCAGGGATCAGTGCTCCTATGAGAATCTAATGCCTGATGATCTGAGGGGGAGCTGAGGCGGTGATGTTAGCATTGGAGGGAGCAGCTACAAATACAGATGAAGGTTTACTCGCTGGCCCACCACTCACCTCCTGCTGTGTGGCCCAGTTCCTAATAGGCAACGGACCGGTACCAGGCCCGGGGGTTAGGGACCCCTGCATTATGCCATAAAATATAATAACAATTTATTTTTCCTTAGCTGAGTAATTTGTAATAGTTAATATTCTTAGTGAAAAGCAAACAGATTATAATGAATCTATGCCTAACAACTTTTGCTATCCACTCTAGAATACCTATAATAAAAATAATATGAAGCCTGAAAAAAGATTTTAAATTCTCCCAAATAACCAGTTGTGAACCACAGTTAGTAAGAAAAAGAAGCTTTTGTTTTGAATACTTTACCTGTGCGCCTACGAGGAAAATCAACAAACAGATCTTTTGCTGCAGCCATCAAATGATCAGATTTTTCCAATACATCTTGCATCTGGTATTGATCAGAAAGAATCTAGACATATGTTAATAATAAATATTATTATTCAGAATAAATAAATAAATATACACACACGCACGTACACACACATACACACATACACTTATCAAATCACAAAGGAAAAGTCCATACAAAGGCAGAGAGCATAAAAATAACCATAGGTTCACTACCTTACTAAAATCCTTCAGTGGAAATATTCTTAAGAACCAGTAGATGGGGCTATTACAATAATTAGTGGATTTCAAATGCTTGGCTGCAATCCTGAGAAATAGATTGTTAAATAGTGGCCCAGTACACACCCACGTAAATGTAAATATATAACAAAATAAAAGTTTTATTTAACCTTAATATTTGAAAACCATTTTGATATTTTCTTTTTAGTTTCTACTCTATTTTTTTTAAATGATGGTTGTAATCTACTAATGATTTCACAATCCATTAACAAGTTGTGATCCACAATTTGAAACATACTGTTTAAAGTTAAGAATCTTTGAGCCATAAACTCAGAGGTCTCAACCACTAAAATTACTGCATAATCTACTAACAAGATCACCACCCACAACTTAAAAAACATGATGTAAGATATGAGTTTGGAGGCATTAAACAAAAATTGTTGCTCCTTTCTGTATTTATAAACAATTTGGGTTTTTATCCTGAAGGGATGTGAACCCAAAAAATACCATTACAGTAGTACCTCTGATTACACAATTTCAACTTAGGAACTTTCATATTTACACAGGCTAAAGTAAAAGCAAGTCAACTCTACCCACTACCACCAGATGGCATTCTTAAGTTGAAAGGAGTCTCAAAATTGGAAACTTTCTAGTTTCCAACACTGACTCAAATGAATAAGACATCTAGTAACAAATGCTCTTACCAGAATTTCTCTAGACCATGTAAGCAAATATATAATATGACTTCAGTTACTGCTTTAAGACACAGAGAAAAATAACAAGAGTCACATTCTGACTCTTCCCCCTTCTTCTCCTGCTATGGCCAAGCAGGTAGACTGACTGGCTTAATTGGTGAGAATAAAGTCCGGAATTTATTCCTTGTACAAAGAGTTAAGCTTTGGAATGGTATTAGGCAAACAGTCTATTTGGAGCCAGAAGACAGGGATCCTAGGCCCAGCCAAAAGATACTAAGCAAAATCTGACCTCTTTAGTTTCCTGAAATATAAATGAAAATATAACCACCTCCCCAACCCCACAGAGGTGTTAAAAGGATGTGTACACACTGAAAACCTGTATACCACTCTAGAAATATTTGAGAATGTTGTTACGACTTAAATTATATTATGCCATGCACTAAATTTCTATTCCTGGTTAGCCATCTTGCAAGTAGGTACAATTAGAGCTTAGAAAAGAGAGCAAATGGAGCATTATAATGTATCGCACTAGAAAAATTGCACAAAGTATATTTCTTAATGGTAGTTTTAAGTGTTTACTATGTTTTAAAGAAGCATGGACCTCTTATTGAAATAAAGATTGTGGAGGAATAATTTTATCATATCAAGATCTGATGTCAAGTATAATGAGATCTCCAGTAAAGCCACTGCCCTGCTGCCCGCTGCTAGTCTCTGCCCAGGCTCCTTGGAGCAGATGGGTTGAGTGGCCAGAGGTCACTGTATTGGCTTTGCTTTGCTCTTTATAGATTTATCACTCCTCTCTGATAAAACTCATCCTCTTGATAGGTAAACCAAGCTCTATGAGTATGTATGACTTCCCCAGAGGGTCCGCAGAGCACAAAACCAAACTTATGAGATGGTATACATCTTAGATTTTCAAAGGATCAGTCAAGATCCCTTCAAAAACATTATCAAAAATTTATCCTAGCACTTTTGTTCTGTGGTAATAAAAACCAGATGGAATTGGGAAATTATAAAGAGATGTGAGAAGTTATTACACCTTTGGAATTTATAAAATCTCTATCACAGCCTCCCTTTCTCTGATTTGGATTTGGAAACTTATTTTATTGATTCTCATAACATGAGTGCATCACACGAAGAATGAATCTAAGATTATGCTGGCCAAAGGACTTTACTCTTATTTTATGTTAATCTCAGAGCCTAACTTCTGGGGGATGGATCCTGGTAGCTCTAATACATGATTAAGCCTAAGAAGATAGCCCAAGGAGGCTTCTTCATTTGCTCACATCACATCCCTTAACAGAGTCGTTACAAATTTAGCAACACTGAAATAATAGATGAGCATATCTCTTGACTCAGTAATTCTACTTTTAAGAATTTATCCTACAAATATACATGTACCCAAAAACATATTCAAGGATATTCGTTATTTATAGTGGCAAGGGTAGAAACCATCTGTAGGTGGCAGACACTGCTACTTATCTGCTAATATTCTTTCTTTCCATTTTCTCTTTAACAGCAGAACTCCCAGGTTTTAGCTAAGTACATAGCTAGATTTCCCAACCATTCAAGCAGGTAAGAATGGTCATGTGATATATTTTTGGCCAATAGGATATAAGCCAGTTCTGCTTCCTTCTGGCTGGGAAACAGCTAAAGGAAGCTGAAACAGCTATTCTGTACTGGAAGTCATGTAATGAAAGACATATAAAATGCAGACAGAGCCCCTACCAACTACCATTTACCTCAGAACTGTTTAGTGAGAGAAATAGATTTCTATTTTATTTAAATCATTCTATTTTGGGGTCTTTTGTTTTTTCCAGAAGCTTAAAGTATACTTTAACACACAACCTAAATGTCCATCAATAAAGCACTAGATAAATATTTAAATACTGTGGTACATCTGTATACTACCTGGCCATTAAAAAGAAAAGGTAGGTTGCTAAGTACTGACATGGAATAACCTCCAAGATACATCATTAAGTGGAAATACCTGAACCCTACTAATGGCAGAGGTTCTTAACACTGGCAACATATTTAAATTACATAGGAATTGTCTAAAAAACATCTAAGTAGGCCACATCCCAGGTCTGCTACATCAGAATATCTGAGTATAGATGTATTTGGGTCCAGATATACTTATTTTTTAAAAGAAGTTCTCACCATGAACAATTCTAATGTGTAGTCAGGGTTGAGAAACACTAGAGCCTGAGGAAGTGGCACTATAGAAAGAAAGCAGAGAAATTTCACTCATCGTTTCTCACCACTCTTCTTTTAATCTATACTTCTACCACATCTATTACTTGCATAAGAAATTCAGAACATGAGCAGGAGTAAATAGGGAAGGGAAACAAAAGAGTCACCCCAAAGAGGGTGCCTTTTTTCCTCGCCAGATGTATGTTCATAGGCCTTTCACTGAGAATTACCATATAACATTTAAATGTACGTGACTTATTCGAGATCACCAAAAGATACTTATCTGTAAGGAACCATTCTTTCTTAATCCACTGTTCTTTTTTTAAAGCTCATGTAAACATTTATTTGGTAAATATAATTCTTCCTGATGATTTATAAGATCAAGACTTTCACATTTCACTAAGAAGCCTAATGAATTCCTCAAGACAGAATGTGATTTAAAGCTGCCTTGAAAGATCACCCAGACAGCCAAATGGCATAAGCTTCAACACCGAACAAGAAGCAACACTAAGCACATTTCTTTCACAATGATTTCAGCCCAAGAAAAAGAAGAGTTTTTTGCCGTAGCTTTCTCTTATTTCCCATATTGTTTATTTGGACACTTCTGATTACTTGTCCGAACACCCTACATCTGGTATAAGATTAAGCCAAAAACAAGTGGCTTACTAACTAACTTGCTGGACAAACACACAACATTTTTTGCAAAGTGATGTAACAGCACTGCATATGAACTGAGAAAAATAATTATAGCAGCTTATATATACTATAATGCACTAATTACGTGCCAAGGACTGTGCTAATCACTGTAGAAATCTCATAACAGTATAATCAGGCAAATAGTGTTAGTCCCATTTTAAAGATAAGAAAATTCAGGCTGAGAAGTTATAACTTGTTAAAGGTCACATAGCTAGTAAGTTGTAGGGCAGGAATTCAAACCACGAAACTAGATTCTAAATGTCACTGCTGCATTTTTCCAAGTCCATGTGTAGATCATTGAATAAGGCTGCAGTCATTACTGGAATCTCTCCAAAATCAATCAGATTTGAGGGAAAAGAGAAATTATCTCTTGTCTTTCTAACTCTAAAAATAGCAGTTTAGCGTTACCTCCTTCATGATAGACAATCTCCTTTTCTCAAGATTAGAAATTTCCGGCTTCTGCTTCTTCCATTTTCTCTTCAAAGCTTTTTCTTGGAGTTCCCAGTGTACTAATGACCTATTCTTTGACTTGTGTATTTCATGACGACGTATCTATACAGAAAAAAAGACTATTAAAGAATGTGTCAGGAACAAAGAAATTGCCTTTCAGATGGTAGGACCACCAAATATACTTTCATCTTTTTTTATTTTTTCTGGTTCAACATATGTATATTTATTTATAGGCATAGCCAAAGTTTTCAGTCTTCTAAATTTTCAAAAAAGATGTAAAAAGTATCTAGAACTACTAGACCTAGCTAAAAGATGAAATGAAAAGTATATTAATTTCTATTTCCTTTGTACTAAACTATCCAATAAACTAGTATTTTTCAAAATATATGCTAGGACTCATTTAATGAGTTGTAAAAATCAATTCGTGGGTCAAAACCAATGTATTTTAAATAATAGAATAGAAAATAGAAAATATTTTGACACATTACACATAGTAAATTGTTTTATTAAATTGTTTTATGAAACTTTTCAGTTACCTATATGTGTACGTGTACTACACACACACACACACACACACACACACACGCGCGCGCGCAATGACTGAGCACAATGTAAAAGGTACAAAACTCACTGAGTCATCTTTGGCAAAGACACACCCATTACATGATACTCATACACCACCACCAAGGATTAACAATGCAGTGTTTTTACAGCCCTGCGATGGCTGCAGGTAGAGTGGGTCACTGGAGATGAGAAACTACAGGGAAGTAGAATTCCTGAAGCAGTAGCAGAGATATGAGCCACAGCTTAAGAGTTAAAGGAGAGGAGTTCGCTGAGGTAGCTAGAGAAAAAAAGCAAATACTGACTTTATTATTCAAAACTATGGATATGAACAAAATCTGTACGGCATTTGACAAAATTTACTGCTGAGTTTTCACCGTGTAAATAAGAAATCAGTTCATTAAGAGATTAAGAACTAAATACTATGTAAAACAATTCCGATTAGCAAAAATCAAATGAAGATGACATTTTTAAGACAACCAGGAAAACTTGAATGCGGATTGGGAATTAGGTAATGCCAAAAACTTACTACTTTTGTTAGATGTGATAATGGCATTGTGGCATTTGCATATGTAAGCAAATGTCTATACTTTTTAAAATAGAACCTGAATATGTAGGCACAAAATTATATGTTCTCTTGGACTTGCTTTAAAATGCTTCAGTGAAGTGAGAAAATACTATGATAAATGAAGCAATTATGTTAAATTTTAATAACATTTTATCTGAGTAAACAGTATATGGGAAAGTGCGGTATATGTCTGTGCTTTCACATGTTTGAAATTTTTCATAATTAAAAAAGAATTAAGTCAGTCGAGCATCATTATTATTCTCAACGAACATTTAATGAGTGCTTACCAGGATTAAGATTCCTAGATCCACAAAGACATGGAAGATATGGTTCCTATCCTTCAAAAGCACTTAATCTGCCCAGGAAGACTGGGCATATATATATAAAGATCAACGATATGCATTAGATGGCATATACTCAATGCCTTATACTGAGGTACTAAGTATAACAACAGTTCAGAAGAGATACCAAATGTTGGGCAGCTTCAAAAAGTAGAACTTCAAACTTACTACAAAGTTATAATCATCAAGAGTGTGGTTCTGGCAAAAGGATAGACATATATCAGTGAAATAGAATTAAGAGTCCAAACTAAGAACAGTCTTTTTAAAAAATGGTGCTTGGCGTACTGGATATCCATTTGCAAGAAAATGAAAGAGGAACCCTACTGCATACTATACACACTATTTAACTCAAAATGGATCAAACACCTAAGCATAAGAGCTAAAACTATAAAACTCTTAAAAGTAAATCTTTGTAAACCTTGTTAAATAATGGTTTCTTAGATATGATACTAAAAGTATAAATGACAAAAGAAAAAAATAAATTGGACTCCATCAAAATTAAAAATTTTTGTACTTCAAAGGGCATTATCAAGAAAGTAAAAAAAACAACCAAAAGAATGGAAGAAAATATTTGCAACTCATATATCCCATAAGGAACTTGTATCCAGAATATATAAAGAACTCTTACGACAATAAAAACACAAATAATTCAATTTTAAAATGACTAAAAACTTTAAATAGACATTTCTCCAAAGAAGATACTACAACCAATAACGACCACTAAGCGCATGAAAAGATGTTCAACTGTTCAACATCATTAGTCATTAGAGAAATGCAAACCAAAACCACAATGAGATTCCACTTTACACTCACTAGGAGAATTAAAACCAAAAAGATGACAATAACAAGTGTTGGCAAAAGATGTGGAGAAACCGGAACTGTCATACATGCTAATGAGAATGTAAATGATGCAGCCACTTTGGAAAACAATTTGGCAGTTCCTCAGAAAGTTAAGTAATAGAAATATCATAGGACATAGTGATTCTACTCCCACGAATATACATAAAAGAACTGAGAACATATGTTCACACGAAAACTTGTACATAAATGTTCACAGCAGCATTATCCACATAGTCAAAAAGTGGAAACAACCCAAATGTCCAGAATAGGCATATTCATATATAAAGTAGATTAGTTGTTGCTAGGGATTTTTGGGGAGAGAGTGGGGGTGGGGCATAGGAAGTCACTGTTAATGGATTCAGAGTTTCTTTTGGGAGGGTGATGAAATGTTCTAAAATTAGAATGTGATGATGGTTGCTTAACTTTGTAAATATACTAAAAATCAATAAATTTTATACTTTAAAGAGTGGATTTTATGGTATGTTGAATTATATCACAATCAAGCTGTTTTTAAAAAAATAAAAACTATACTACAAACTTAAAAAATAAAGTAAGACTTGAACTAGGATAAGAAAGGAAAGTAAGATTTGGAGAGGTTGAGAAGAAGGTAGGGAAACTATTCCAAGTAAGAAAAATAGCATGAATTGGGGCTCAGATGTGGAAATATAGATGCCCTGGTTCAAGGAATAAATGACTACATTAACTAGACTAGTATGTTTGTGTCAGGAAGAAATAGTAAATAATGCTGAAAATATCTATAGATAGGAAAAGATGATAGATGTATACAGGGCAATACGGGACTAGAGAGATTTCAACTGTAAACCAAACCTATCTAATGAAATTCTAATACATGCTAATTAATATTCTTAGGTAAAATCAGGAAGTACAGAAGATATGTTTTATGATTTTATATAGACTTAAGCAAGATTAAATATAACTGAATGACTTCCAAGAAGTGCCTCTGGTTTCATTTCTAAAGGTTAGAAACCAAATATCAAATAAAATATTAAATAAATTTTAACTTTTGATAATAAACTTACCAGATCTTCAGGAGTTGCCCGATGAACTGTTAAATCATTCACAGTACTCTGCAAAAAAGAACTTTCCTTAAAAAAAAGAAAGGATTCTTACAAATATTAGTATTTAATGGGTGTTTTAAAATAAGATTTTAAAGTTTATTTACTTCTGAAATAGGAATCTTCATACACAGCTGATGGGACTGCAAACTGGTATAGCCACTATAGAAAACAGTATGGAGGTTCCTCAAAAAACTAAGAATTGATCTACCATATGATTCAGCAATCCCTCTACTGGGTATTTACTCCAATGACTTGAAAACTCATATCTATAAAGATATCTGTACACCAATGTTCACAGCAGCATTATTCACAGTAGCCAGGACAAGGAAGCAACCAAAATGCCCTATGATAGATGACTGGCAAAAGAAGTTGTGGTACATATATACAATGGAATATTACTCAGCTATAAGAAGAGATGTAATACTGCTATTTGCGACAACATGGATGGAACTCAAGATAATCATGCTAAGCGAAATAAGCCAGACAGAACACGCTGAAAATCACATGATATCACCTATATGTGAGATATAAACCTAAAAGCAACAAAGGAACAGGACAAACAAACAGAGACTCATGGACATGGACTATAGACTAGTGGTACCAGAGGGTAGGGTATGCGGGGGGTAGGTAGATGGGGTAAAGGGGGTCAAAAAAGGGAGCAGGGGAAGGGTGAAGCAGGTAAAGGGGATCAAATATATGGTAGCTGAAGGAAACTGGACTTTGGGTGGTAAACACACAATAGAATATGTAGATGTCAAATGATAATGTACACCTGAAAATTATATAATTGTATTAACCAATGTTACCCCAATAAACTTAATTTAAAAAGATAGATAGATAGATAGATAGATAGATAGATAGATAGATAGATAGATAGATAGACAGACAGACAGATAGTTAGATAGACAGATAGACAGATAAAGTTTATTCACTTTCTTTGTGTAATTTTCTTATAGGAAAAATTCTCTTTAGACTAAGTTAAAAAAAACTGTTTGAAATCAGTTTCAGTTTGTTTTTTATGAAATTCATTTTCCTTTTTTCCAAAAGCCTTCTTTCATTAGTTCAAGCTTTCTGTACCTTTTTTTTACACGCCAGAAGGCTCTCAGTTAAAAGACTATATTTAATTAAGCATGCTACGCTCCAAAAAATATTTCTTTGAAGAGTTAAAGAGTTTGATTCATCACATTTTAGCAAGATAAAATTCCTATTTTAAATTGAAATAAAATTTTTTTATATTTTTACATAATATATATTTACATAATACATAAAACAAATGTATTTAAATTGAAATAATTGTAAATTGTTATTCAAACTTATTATCATACTTTTTTCACATTCTTCAGAAAGTTATATCATACCTATAAATAGATATTGTTCATATATGTGTATTTAGGTGTGAGTATGTACTGGATTTTAACGGCTGAAAATGAATTGAAAGTCTTGGGATCAAAAAGTCTTTCTTTTCACGAACCAGTATTCTCAATTTCAACATTAATATGGATAATTTTTAGATGTCTTGTAGAAAATAACAAACTATTTTTAGGTCTCTTACCAAAAATAAAGACTAAATTCACCAAGCAGGCATACATTATACTATAAAAACAATGAACAAAACAGGGTAGTATATAATTCAAATGAGTATTAGATAAATTTATTAATTTTCAAATTGTATTCAATGGAATAAAGCACTTATAAAGATTCCTAAAAGATAAACTGTGATCACTATAGAGACGTTCAGTTTGTGATCATGCAAACACCTTAAGCATAGAACATAGCATAATAAAAGATGAAGTTTGTATAATGTATAATCTAAACACAGAGAAATCCCTGTCCCATTTCCAAAGGTCATCAGTTTGTCCAAGATAACTGGCTAAGACAGTTGGTCGCAAATCTAAAAGTCCCTGAGATCCAAATTAGTCCCTGACTAGTTACTCTTAAAAACAGGAAGTACAGGCACCTAAAGTCTCCTGCTCCAAACCCAAATACTGGGCTGCAAAAGATAAAAATGCCCTTAGTTAATACCAGGCAGCATTCAGGGTAGAAGCCAGGGATCATGTCCCAAGTACTTGAGACTTGTTTAGTATCTTAAGACAATCTTTGTACTGAAGTAACCAGCTTTTGGAGGTGAGCAACAAACAATGTGAGGGGTAAGAGAGCAAGGATCACCCAATTTTTCAGCCAAAAATGCCACTCATATGATTATGGTATCACTGGTTGCTATGGGCAAATCTAAAAAAGAACCACAAAGATCCAGACATCAGAGACACTGGTTGTAGTTAGAGTGGCCTTAAAGCAGTGAGTTCTCAAAGTAGAGTTGGGGGAAGCGGGGGAGGTGCTTTTAAAACACATTCCCCATCCCCTCAAGATTCCAGTTCCTCAAAAGAAGTAGAGGTTACAGCCTGGACACATGTATTCTAAAAACAACTCCGCCAAAAATTCTGCTCTTTCCTCCAAGACCTAGGCTGTAATATGCCCAGAAACCCATCCCACTCTATTACATGCTGAGCCCCATTGAGAGCACCATGCTGAGTGATGAGGGCCATTCCTCCAGAGTAATGTTACATTGCTTATCATCCCACCTAGACTTACATCCCATTCTTGCTTCACTGGTGATTTCTTCTTCTTTACTTTCAGGGCTTTCCTTCCTCCTCCCCGGGGACAGTAACGGTTCACTCTGACAAATGACATCTAGGAGTAATAATATATCAAAATTTTAAAATATAAGAAAAACTAGTAATTAAGCATCACCAGAGAGGGAAAAAGAGATCTAGGAAAATAAATTTTAAAACATGAGAAGAAAATTTTAAGCATAATAAAAGGAATAGGCTACCAAAAGACTTGGTTCTTTCACTTCACAATTAATAGAAAATTGATACTGATAACCATGATAAAAGAGGTTTCAAAGCAATAACTTGTACATATTTAAAAACTCTAGGAATGCAGAGCACCAGGACAGTAATCAAAAACTTTTTCATCAATTATATAAATTCACAATTAATAGAAAAAATGTCAGTCATATGCTAACAGTATGAATACAAGAGGAGGAGGCCAAAAGAGAACTGGAGTTCTTTTTTAAGTATTCTAACATTCAAATTACTACCAGATACTCATGTGCCTACCTTAAATAAAGGTAGCTAAATTTTAGAGAACAAATGAGTTACAACACCATTTCTAGTCTATTTTTCACATAATACTAAATAGAAGTGATTATTAACACTAAACAAGAATTTGAAAACTGCCAGCATTTGTTCAGCACTCTTAAAATAGGAATGCTAAAGACACTGGACTAAACATTACACAAAATTAGAAAAAGACTCAGTCCCTGAACACTAGGATTTTACAAGACTTATATATATAGCTTTTAAAAAGCAACACATATACATGACTCCTATTCTAGAACATCTTTATACACCTAATCACAGAACTTTCAAGCTGACTCCCTTACTCCAAAATTATCATAAAACAAAGACTCCAGTATTTTCTTTAAGTACATATTTTTAAAAATCATTTAGTCTACTGTAATAAAGATGCCTAAATCCAAGTGTTTCTCAAGTGTGTACCCTCAATCCTCTTTGCTTTCTGTCCTATCTCACTCTTACCAAATTTACTCTTTAAACACAGTATCTAATTTCAGGGTTTACAATGCACCAAAGGAGATAAATCATATACGACTTAGAAAATAACACAAGTTTTATGATGGTGCCAGTGATGGTAGTGATGATGGTGATGATGATGACAATGGCGATGGTAATGATGGCATTAGCTAACATATACTAAGTGCTTTCTACAGGTACTGTTCTAAACTCTTCCCACATATTACCCACTTTAATCCTCACGATAACCTCATGAAATATTTACTATTTATTACTCGTTTTGAAGATAAGAAATCTAAGGGACAGAGAGTTAGCCAAATGTGAAGGTCATGCTGTAGGTGTAAATAAATACCATTTAAAAATATATGAAATGAAAAAGAAGTCCAAAACAAACAACTACATTTATGGTCAGTTTATATTCAACAAGAATTCCAAGAAGCAATTCAATGGGGGAAAGAACAGCCTTTTCAATAAATGGTGCTGGAACAACTGGATATCCTTTTGAATAAGAATGAGGTAGGACCTCTAACTTAAACGTAAGAGCTGAAAGTAGAAAAGACCTAAAAGAAAATATAAACATTAATCGTCATGAACCTTGGGTTAAGCAATGGTTTCTTAGACATGACACAAGCAACTGATGAAAAAATAAATTGGGACTCCTTCAAAATTAAAAACTTCTGTGATTTAAAGTACATCATCAAGAAAGTAAAAAGACATCCAAAGAATGAGAGGAAATATTTGCAAATCATATATCTCATAAGGAACTTGTATCCAAAATATATAAAGAACTCTTAAAACTCAACGATAAAAACACAAATAATCTATTTTTTAAAGGGCTAAGAAATCTGAATAGACATCTCTCCAAAAAAAAAGATACTTCAAAGAGTCAATACATACATGAAAAGATGTTCAACATCATTTGTCATTAAGGAAATGCAAATCAAAACCATAATGAGATACCACCTCATACCCACTAGAATGTTTATATAATGAAAAAGATGAAAATCACAAGCATTGGTGAGAATTTAATGAAATTGTAATCCTCATATATTGCTAGTGGAAATGTAAAATAGTGTAGCCTCTTTGGAAAACAGTTTGGCAATTCTTGAAAAAGTTAAACACAGAGTTACCATGTGAACCAACAATTCTAGTCCTAGGTAAATACCCAAGAGAATTGAAAACATACGTCCATGCAAAAACTTGTACATGAATGTTATAGCAGCATTATTCTTAATAGACAAAAAATGGAAACATCTAAAATGTCCACCAACTGATGAATGGATAAATAAAATATGGTATACCTATACAATGGAATATTATTTGGCAATATAAGGAATGAAGTACTGATATATGCTATAACATGGATGAACCCTGAAAATATTACACTAAGAGGAAAAAGCCAGATACCAAAGGCCATATATTGCATGATTCCATTTATAAGAAATATCCAGGAAAGACAAATCCATAGAGACATAAAGCAGATTAGTGATTGGCAGGGTCTGGAGGGAGGAGGGAATGAAGAGTGACTGATAATGGACATGGAATTTCTTTTTGGGGTGGTGAAAATGTTCTACAATTAGATAGTGGTGATGATGGCACAACTCTGTAAATATACTAGCCCCGCCTTCTCCAAAAGGAATACATTTCAAGACCCCCAGTGGCTACTTGAAACCATGGTCAGTACTGAACCCTTATACATACTTTTCCTATACATACATATATATGATAAAGTTTAATTTATAAATTAGGCATGGTAAGAGATTAACAACTATAATAATAAAATAGAACAATTAATATACTGTAATAAAAGTTATGTGAATGTGATCTCTCCCCAAAATTATCTGTAGTTTTCCATTTAATATTTTCGGACTATAGTTGATCGTGGGTAACTGAAACCCAGAAAGCAAAACCATGGATTAGGGGAGACTATTGTATACTAAAAACCTATTGTATACTTTAGAGAGGTAAATTTCATGGTATGTGAGTTATATCTCAATTAAGCTGTTATAAAAAAAATGAAAAAATATAACAATTGTTTAGAAAAAAGCTTTCTAATGTATCTTTAACCACTTAGATCTTTACTCTGCAGAAACAGAAAAATCAAAATGTCAGTAAATCTATTTGGTGAATTATGCACTATTAAAATTATATTAAAGAATATCAATAACAGGAAAATACATAAAAATTTAAGTGTAAAAAGTTGAATACAGAACTCTGTGTATAGTATATTCCCAATGATTCAATATACATAATTAATAAACACTTATCTGTGCTAAGAGCTTCACATTTAATCCCACAACCCTATGAAACATGTACTTTCTTCAGAGGCAATATAACAGTGGTTAAGAGAAGAGTCTGAAACCAGACAGTCTGGGTTTACATCCCAGCTTTGCCACTAAGTATAAAATGGAACTAATTAAATATATAAGGTGCTTAGAACCCTTGTCTAGCACATACTAAATTGTGTATAAGGATTAATGATGACGATGTTAGTAACAACAACTATTAACCTCCTTTCCCAAATGAGGAAATGGGGCTTAGAGACATTAAGTATATTGCTCAAAGTCACACAAATAATAATGGACAGAGCTGGGAACTGACACTCAAAACCAAGTCTGACTAAATATAATGCACTTCTAAAAAACATTACTAGTATTGAGTTATCTCTGGTCAGTTCTATATTTTCTAAAGTTTCTATAATAAGCCTGGGTTACACAT
>NW_011888782.1:31578903-31580955 GCF_000151845.1 Pteropus vampyrus | reverse complement strand
CCAATGATTCAATATACATAATTAATAAACACTTATCTGTGCTAAGAGCTTCACATTTAATCCCACAACCCTATGAAACATGTACTTTCTTCAGAGGCAATATAACAGTGGTTAAGAGAAGAGTCTGAAACCAGACAGTCTGGGTTTACATCCCAGCTTTGCCACTAAGCATAAAATGGAACTAATTAAATATATAAGGTGCTTAGAACCCTTGTCTAGCACATACTAAATTGTGTATAAGGATTAATGATGACGATGTTAGTAACAACAACTATTAACCTCCTTTCCCAAATGAGGAAATGGGACTTAGAGACATTAAGTATATTGCTCAAAGTCACACAAATAATAATGGACAGAGCTGGGAACTGACACTCAAAACCAAGTCTGACTAAATATAATGCACTTCTAAAAAACATTACTAGTATTGAGTTATCTCTGGTCAGTTCTATATTTTCTAAAGTTTCTATAATAAGCCTGGGTTACACATAAAATAATTCATTTCAAGTTACATTATTTAAAATATACTTATTCAGAGGCTGAAATTCCACCAGCCTCAATTCTGAAAAATCAACCAAGAATGTGAAGTATGCAAAAGCAGTTAAAAGGCTCATATACTTGTTTCCTTCATTGATGAGGCTATCAATAAAACAATATCAAAAATTTATGAAAATCAGTATTTTTTATCATAGCTATTTGTATACCAATGGTAACTTCTGATGGTAAATACAGTGTATCCAAACAAAAATGCTTTTCTTAAGCAAAGTGATAAGAAAATTAATATAAACAATTGATCAAATACATGAGTACTGTTTGGGTGAATCTGAAGTTATCAACATGCACATAAGAAAATGTAACAAACAAAAACAGTAGTTAAACTGAGGTATATGCTATGGTCTGAATGTGTCCTTCCAAATTCCTATGTTGAATCCCAACCCCCAAAGATGATGGATGGTCTTAGGAGGTGAGGCCTTTGAGAAGTGGAGCCTTTGGGAGGCGGGGCCCTCATGAATGGGATTAGTGTTCTATGAAAGAGGCTCTAGAGAGATCCCTGTCCCTTTCACTATGGGGGAGACAGCAAGAAGGTGCCAGCTATGAACCAGGAAGAACATGATCATGCTGGCACCTTGATCTTAGATTTCCCAGCCTCCTGAACTGTGAGAAATCTATTCGTTGTTTATAAACTACCCAGTCTCTAGTATTTTGTTATAACAGCCCAAATGCACTAAGAGAGTAAACAACTGTTGCTATTTTTCCACTTCACTTTGGCCCAGCAAAGCTGGGATGACCCTCAATGAGTCGTGCCACTGTATAATCCCTTAACCTTGAGTTCAGGCAGGACCTGTGACTGGTTTGGCAGGGGCAGGGGGTGGGGTGGGGAGTATATTTTTTCTTATAATTTGTTTTATCCAACAAAATAAGTCAAATGTGAGGAGATGTCATTCATGTGATTACGTTATATTATACAAGTCGTACAAAGCAGCAAGAGATTCTCTCCTGCTGGCCTTGAAGAAACAAACTGCCATGTTGTTTATGACTGCCTAAGAAGGCCATGTGGCAGGAAACTCAGAGAACTGTGGGTAGCCTCCAGCAGAAAGTCAGTAAAAGGCCGAGATTCCTCAGTCAGACAGCCACAGAGAAATGAATTTTGCCAACAACCCGAGTGAGGTAAGCCTGGCAGCAGACTTTTACCAAGTTGAGCCTCCAGATGAGAATACAAACCACCAACACCTCAGTCACAGCTTTGTGAGACCCTAAGCACAGTCCCTAGCTAAACCACATCCAAACTCCTGACCCACAGAAATTATGAGATATAAATGAGTATTGTTTTAAGCCACTAAGTTTATGGTGATTTGTTTTACAGCACAGGAAACTAACAGACTGACCAACTCTAAATTCCAGCCTGTTTACAGTAAGATCACAAAGGTATAATTAAGCTGCTATCCCATCTCTGGACTGCCCTTCACCAACAAGAGAGGCATACTTCCTGAAAGAGAGGCATACTTCAGCACTTTTGTTTACTAAGTCCCAGTAACACTTCAAGCTTCTATAACA
>NW_011888782.1:31568255-31578853 GCF_000151845.1 Pteropus vampyrus | reverse complement strand
GAGATTCCTCAGTCAGACAGCCACAGAGAAATGAATTTTGCCAACAACCCGAGTGAGGTAAGCCTGGCAGCAGACTTTTACCAAGTTGAGCCTCCAGATGAGAATACAAACCACCAACACCTCAGTCACAGCTTTGTGAGACCCTAAGCACAGTCCCTAGCTAAACCACATCCAAACTCCTGACCCACAGAAATTATGAGATATAAATGAGTATTGTTTTAAGCCACTAAGTTTATGGTGATTTGTTTTACAGCACAGGAAACTAACAGACTGACCAACTCTAAATTCCAGCCTGTTTACAGTAAGATCACAAAGGTATAATTAAGCTGCTATCCCATCTCTGGACTGCCCTTCACCAACAAGAGAGGCATACTTCCTGAAAGAGAGGCATACTTCAGCACTTTTGTTTACTAAGTCCCAGTAACACTTCAAGCTTCTATAACATGAGGACCATCTTTGCACTGAGAAGTGTTCTCTTCATCACCAATAATGGTGACCACATTTTTCTTAACCAAGGATCAGACTTTGTGATCTTAACAAAGGGACTGTGTACCACTTATAGAAACCAGATATAAAGGAGCTATAGTTTACATGCTGGCATGTGAGACTATAGAGATATTCTGATGGTATAAAGTGCTAAGGAGTCTAATAATAAAATCAGCACAGCCTAGAAAATCTAGGCCTGTTTAGAGAAAATCTAAAATACTAATAGCTTCCTAATTGCTAAAATTATTGGTCCCTTCTTATTTCTCAGGCCTTTCCAGCTCTACAGACTCCCACTCCTGGAAGTCTCCTCTCCTTTGGTTTCCATGATACTCTTTCTTCTGGTTTCTCCCCTAGTCTTTTCTCCTTTTGTTTGCAGCCTCTGTTGGTCCCTGCTCCATACCATCTAATCAAGGATCTTTACCCAGTTCATCCTAGTGCCCCTGTATTTTCACTGGACACCCCCTCTCTTTATCCTAAATTGTTTGGGTTTTTTTTTTAATTTTTTAATTTTTTTTTTTTAAGCGAGGCAACCCTTGGTTGACCTCACAGATTGCAAGGATCTTGTCAGTTTACAATCTCTTTTTTTTATTTTTATTTTTTTACACCTACAGCACCTGGTCTTCATGGTAGTCTACCATCCAAGTACTAACCAGGTCCAACCCTGCTCAGCTTCCGAGATCAGACGGGATCAGGCTTATTCAGAGTAGCATGGCTGTAGACTATAATTGTTTTTGAGTCTACCACATGCCAGACACCAGCAGGACACTGGAGATAAAACAGGAAACAAATCTAATACGGTGCCAGCTCCCCTGGAGCTCACTTTCTAGATTACCAAGAACTTCAGATCCTCTCACCAACGGGGAGTTCACATTCTCCCTCACTGATCTCATCCACTCCCTTGAGTAAAGTTATAAATGCACTGAGTACACAAACTGTGAAATGAGTTCCAAATTAAGGATTCACGCCTTTCTTCAAAACATCAACAGTTCATTTCCAACTGCCTTCTGTATACATCCCCCAAATATCTCAAATACAGCAGTCAAAATACAGCTTATTACCTATGCCCCTCTCCCTGCCAGCCTCTAGTTCTTGATATATAATTGGCTTGTTCAGTAAATGTCTGCTGAATTCAGCTGAACTTATAGAATTACCATGCTTCTAGTTGCTCCAGTTTAAAACCTTCTTGTATCATAGCCAGATACCAGAAGCTATTCATTCTTTCTCGAAAATACCTCTCTCATCTGTGCCCTCCTCATCTCTACTACTCATGTTTTTTCTGGGCTTTCATTATTTCTCCTGGTCTGCCTTTCACTCATGCACTCACTCACTTCATCATTCATATTATTTCAACAAATATTTTGAAAGCACATGCCAAAAGCAAGGCACCAGATACAGCAATAAAGAACAGTCCGCAGAGCTTAGAGTTTATGGGATAACACTTAAACGAGTAATTGCAATAATAGCATATTGTAGGAAGTGAATTCAGTGTCATTGAAATACCTAACTCACTCTACATAGCTAGAAAAGGCCACTTTCTCCCTCGAATTCCCTCAAAAAATGTTTAAGCAGAGGGCTAAACTATGAATAAAAGTTAGAAGTGGGGGAAAGAATGCTGGGTGTGGAGCAGGGATTTACAAAGTGTGTGAGTTCAGTTTGACTAACAAAGATTTGAGAAAATGAGAAGCTAGAATGAGGATTTTTTAAAAAGCAGAGGCCAGATCATGGCCTTGTGGCCACAGCAACTTGAACACTATCCTAAAAACCTACTGGAAGCCACTGAAGGATTTTAAGCAAAGAGTTATGATGGGATTTAGAAAATCCACTCTGGCTAGTGGAAAACTGATCAAGGAGAAACAAGGCCTCTTTCCAAACACTGTCAATCCTACCCAAATAAAGGGCTAAAGTACAGCTCAAAAGATTTTAATAGCTCCTCCTTGCAAAATGGATTCCAACTCAGCTTAGCACTCAGATACTCTCTTTCCGTCCCCTTCTCCCCGGTGTGGCCAAGCTGACTTTTCTTTCCAGTCTTTTCTCCTCTCACCTCTCCCACACATCCTAACACAAAGCTCTCACCTTTACCTTCATATATAGTTCCATTCTTTACGCTCTGCTTGGAACACCCTTTCAGACTTTCATCCCCATCTCCACGGCGTTAGTTCCGACTCGCTCCTCAAAACTTATTCAAGCGGCCCCTCCTCAAAACCCTTTCCTAACCAGATATCCAATCGACTTAAATGACCCTCTCTGTCACCGAGTGCGCTTGGTAGTCGTACTCCCACTAGACTGTAAACTCCTTGTAAATTCTATACAGAAGTACCCGAAAGCGGTGCACTGGCTCCCACTCGGGGTGCTCCTAGAGGGCACGCGCTAGACACAAACACACCCAGGTAAGCATCTTGACACGCAAATACACTCTCAAAACACAGAGTCGCAGGCGCGCTGTCTGTAGTAAGGATCCTCTACCCAGGTGCTTGGATCCCGAGGGAACAGAAAGACGCCGTCACCTTTCCCCCCGCGCTGCAGCACGAACAATAAGGCTTGGTGGGGCTACAGGACTCTGCCGGGTCAGTACAACCTGCCTTGCCGTTTTCCGACTGTTGCCTCCACCACGACTAAAAACCTCAGGTTTCAGAACTGCTGGGCCCGCCACAGGCTAACGTAGACCACCGCTTCCGGGATGTTGCCTAGGTTACCGGAGCCCCGCCCCACTCCCCTGCGTATTTCCGGGAGGCCAGTGCGCAGGCGTCCCCCAAAGTCTGGCATGGGCTGTGGGACTCAAAGGTTCTTGTGTGTTTTACCTTCGTTCTGTGTACCTGGTACAGGGTTCCAGGCAAAGATTTTGAGGGTAGGCATGTAGCATTACCAGTTTCTCGTAAATTATCTAAAGGAAAGAAATTACTCTGTACACCAAGCTTCACATATCACACTTACTTGCTTTCACCTCTATTTATTTTAAAATGTTTATTACCACCTATCAATGTACCAGAGACTATGCTAGGTTCAATGGAGTCTAAAAACAGGTAAGGTCCCTGTCCAGAGGAAGCTAACTGCATAGTAGCAAACAGCTATCAATGACACGAATGTGAAATTAAAACTGTGACAAGTGCTAAGAAGTAGGCATACTGACTAAACACTAAGCTTATAGGAATATTTGAAATGTATTTTGGAAAAGCTGAAAAGCTGGAAAGCAGGGATGAGTAAGCTACCATGGAAAGGTAGAACACCCCTACAAAGAGAGCCTCATGCAAAAGTGTGTGGCAAGTGCAAGGGATGGGGAAAAGTCCACTATGTCAGGAGTTCAGAGAACAGTGGGAGCTTGGTGTAAGAGAGGCTGCCCTAAGAGGCTGGACTCAGGACAGGCATAGCTAGGTAGGCAATTTTAAGTACTTTAAGGTTTCGTTCAAAAACAAAGTTAATTTGCTCTAATAAGACTTCTTTTAGCCTCCGGTTTTCTACTGTGAAGACACATCCATATATGGATCAGCGTACACCTATTCAACACCTAGATGCAAAAAATTAAGGAAGTTTGATGTAAATATAGTAAATGGTCAATCAATACAATCATCCTCTACATACATCTCCAACTCCCTGTCTCCCTCTGAGTTACTGTAACATTTGGCAAAACCATAATCCTGGCACTCCCAACACTGTACTTTCTAAGTGCCTGCACCTTTGGAGCAGAAACTGGAAGAAGAAAAACACTCCTGCAGGCTTTAAGTTCATGATTACTAATTTTAAGTGAGCCCCTAAAGACACCTAAAGACCATATTATGGTTTTGTGCTCCATTGATTCTCCTACCCTCCTAGATGACAACTTTATACCTTCTCACATGCCCAAAATATCTTCCTCTGTGCTCAGTCTCAACCAGTAACCTTGCTTTCTACTTCGCTGACAACATTGAAGCAATCTAAAAAGAACTTCCATAAGTTCTCATCACGAATTCAATCATCCTACCTGCATTTTTACCCAGAAACCTGCCTTTCAGAAGCTCAACAAAACCCAAACACAAGGAAAATAAAGAACATTACATCAGCGTATATAGTAATCTAGAAGGCAGCAGGAAAAGAAGACCAAATATGAGATAAATTGACTTCCATTAAAAAAGCTATAGAGATAGGTCTGTTGAGGGTAGAATACTGTGAACGACACTCATTCATATGGTCACCAGGACTCAGAGCCAACTAAACAGTATGTAATACACACACACACACACACACACAAAATCAAATTGTTCATAATCAGTGATAAAGAAAAAATCTTAAAAACAGCAGAAAAGTAAAAACATTTCAGAGGAACAAATCTAAGGACATCATATTTCTCAATAGGAACACTGCAAACAAAAAGACAGTAGAACATCTTAAATGTATCGAAAGAAAAAAAACTATTAACCTTGAATTCTATATCTGTCAAAAATATTTTTAAAATGAGGATGAAATAAGTGTTTCTACATATAACTGATAGAATTTATCACCAGCAGATCCTCACTATGAGAAAAATGTTAAAGTAGGTACTTCTAGAAGAAGAAAAATATCAAATAGAAATCTGGATCTACACAATGAAGAACACTGAAATAGCTACAGGGATAAATACATGACTATTTCTCTTATTATTTAAATCTCTTTAAAAGATAATTGACTATTTAAACATATAATAAAAATGTATTTTGAGGTTTATAATATATGTAAAAGTAAAATGCATGGCAATAATAGCATAAAGGCCAGAGGAGAGAAATGGAAGTATATTATTGTAAAGTTCTTATACTACCCCTGATGCATTATAATATTGCTTGAAGGTAGACTGCGATAAGTTAAAGATGTATACTATAAACCCTAAAGTCATCACTGAAATAATAAGAGTTATAGCTAAAAGAGATGATATCTCTTAAAAGAGATATTACAAGAGATTAAAAATAATCGATTAATCTAAAAGTAGCCAAAAAGGGTGCAAAAAGGGCAACATGATAGATGAGAAAAATAGAAAACTAACAGCAAAATGATATATTCATATGAATTATTCATTAAACACCGAACGAAAAGGCAGAGTTTGTCAGGTTGTGTTTTTTAAATTGCTGCCTATAAGAAAAAAAAAATACATTAAATATAAAAACATGAGTAAATTTGAAGTATAAGGATGGAAAAAGACATCATGCTAACACCAGCTAGAGTGGCTTTATCTATATTAGATAAAGTATATTTCAGAGCAAAATATATTACTGAAATAAAGATCATTTTATAATGGTAATGGGGATGTTAAATAAAAGTACATAACAATCTTAAACACTTATGCACTTAATAAGAAGGTTTCAAACTAAATGAAGCAAAAACCGATAAAATTTCAATATGAAATAAAAAGTCTACAATTATAGTCAGAAACTTCATTGCCTCTCCCTGAATAATTTATAATATAAGCAGGCAAAAATTTAGCAAGGTTATAATAGACTTGAACAACACTATTGTTCATCTTGACCTGATTGACATTTATAGAATACTAGTCACAACCAGTAAGAACACACATGCTTCTCAAGCAAATACACAACTTATAGCAGGAGGGACAATAATCTTGACCATAAAACAAGTTTCAATGAATTCAAAAAGATTCAAGTCATCATAAGTATGTTCTCTGACCACGATGTAATTAAATTAAAAATCAATAGCATAACAATTCTTGGCAAATACCTCAAAATTTGGGGAAAAATAATATACTTCTAAATAAGCCATTAATCAAACAAGAATTCAAAATAGAATGTATTTTGAACTCATTAAAAACAAAAATACAGCATATCAAAATTTGTGGGACGTAACCGAGAATAGTACTTCAAGAGAAACTTACAGCACTAAACACCTATGTTAGAAAAGAAGGTCTCAAATCAATGACCTTGGCTTCTACCTTCAGTAATTAAAGAAGAGCAAATTAATATCAAAGAAAGAGAAAATAAATAATGAAGATTAAAGCTGAATCAATAAAACAATAAAGCAAAAGTTATAGAGAAAACCAATGAAACTAATAGCTGAATCTTTGAGAAGATTAATTTAATTGATAAACCTCTAAATAAATTGATCAGGGAAAATTTACATGTAAATTACCAGTATCAGAAATGATAGTTGATAGGTTCTACAGATACTAAAAGAATAATATAATATTTTGAACAACTTTATGGCAATAAATTTGACTACATAGATAAAACAAACAAATTCCATGAAAGACAAAAATTACCAAAGCTTTCTCAAGAAAAAAAAATGGATAACTTGAATAGCCCTATCAATAGTAAAGAAATTAACACTGCAGTAAAAAAAAATTAATAAATTTTTTAAAATCTTTCCACAAACACTCCCCTCCCGCCCAAAAAACAAACAAACAAAACAAACAAACAAAAATGCACAACAGGCCTAGATGGCTTCACTAGTGAATTCTACCAAACATTTGGGGACAAAATATCACCAATTCCACACAAATACTTTGAAAACAATTAAGGAGGGAATACTTCTTGACTTACTCTATGAGAACAGAATTACCCTGATACCTAAACCAGAGAGAGGCATTACCAGAAAAGAAAACTACAGACCAATATCCCACATGAATATAGATAGAAAAATTCTTACCAAAATTTTAGCAAAACTCATTTAGCAAAGTAATCATGTTGAGTGAAAGAAGTCAAAAAAAAAGAAGAGTACATACTGCGTGAGTCTATTTATATAAGACTCTAGTAAATAAAAACTGACATAGTGACAGAAAACAAACCAGTCATTGCTTGGGAATGGACAAGAAGCAAAGAGGAAGTAGGAGAGAGATTTAAAGGAGTAAGGAAATTTTAGAGAATGATGGATATATAGGTAATGGTTTTGTGGTGTGTATGTATGACACAGATGATATGTATGTTTTAAATATGTGGGATTTGTTATGTGTCGATTATACCTCAAGAAAGCTATTTATTTAGGTCTCTCTAAATGGTTTAAATATAAGCCAGATATATTCCCCAAACCATAAGATGTCCTGCTTCTATTTAGCTCACCTCCATCTTGTCCATCCCAACTTCTAATCAGAGTATTTCTGAAGCCTTCCCTTTATTTCGCTATAAGTATTTTCCACATCCTTCCTGTTTTTGAGTTTCTACCAAATCTAAGTGATGGTGGCTCAAATGCTTCCTATATCAAACTCTGAATAAATAGTCTCTGTTTATTCTCATGTCATACATAACTATTGTTTCCATAACTACTTATATTTTTATGATATTGATTTTTCTTAATATTGGAAAGATTCTCTTTGAGTACTACAATGAGATGAATCATACTTTTTGTATTTTTTAATTTTTAAAATGTAAAAATACCTAAACTTGTATATAAATCATATGGATCTCTGGTTGGTCGTGAGAGACAAAAAAATAGGGGAGCTGTCAGTTATAACCAAATCATGACTGTTCTGGGCTGATTGTTGCAGATGTTATGATTTGGCTTCCTGGACTGATTGCTGCAGAGACTGTGGGTCAAATTCTATTGCTATGTATGGTCTAGCCATTGTGTGTTTGAATATTCAGTCTCTCAGTCCCTCATTTTGGTCATTCTCCCACTTGCAAGAATTTGATAATTCAAGAAAAGCTAGAGATCCACATCTTCACCGTTTGAGATATCTAGTTGTCCCCATAATCAACTATATTGTAAGATCTTCTCGACCTTTTTTATTGTTACATCATCATGGCAATCATCTGACAAGTAAGCAGGTACACAAAAGCATTTAAGACTAAATAGAATAGAAAGGACCAAAATTATGGCCATTATAACAAAAACAATGACAATTAATATTCTCTACGAGATATTTCAGAACCAGGAACCCCAATTGCTCAACCCAGGGCTAGAGAGTAAACCTCATAAGACATGAGGATCAAATTTACAGGATCAAGTAGCTTTTTACCTAAGACAATGCATAGCTTATTTTACTGTGCCTGTTTTATTAATCCAATAAGTAGTACAGATACCACCATGTCTAGCAAACAAGAAATAAAGAGGATTGTGATTGTCTACCATTGTTCACGTCAATGACTTAAGACTGATTTGTATTCCATCTAGAGCTGAGGTGATATTAACAATTTCTTTCAAAGTTAATAAGTTTCTTATAGTCTTTTCTGTTTGTGTAATTTTCACCATTGAGAAGACTGGTCTGATTGTTAGGATAAACAAAGAATCAGTAACTCCTCCAGATAGAGTACCTGAGCAGTAAAGGGTGCCTCCTTAAGGAGCTTGTATCTGAGTCAGAATTTCCATCCTTGGTGGTTTATAGAATTAGAGTTTCTGTGTATAAATAAGTCTTGGAATACTATTACTAAAGTGTATGAAATGTTAGTCTGAGGCAAACAAGACCATGTGTCCTGCCTGCAAAGAAAGTAGTAACCTGTAGGGGCACATGGAGATCCTTAAAAAAGATGTTGATCAAAACCTGAAGAAACAAGGCTGTACATATTTGGATTTCTATTAGCCTCTTGCAGGTAGCAAAGTATTTGGCCTATCACCCTACAAAGGTTGTTGAATTTAAATTGAGAATTGCTTGGGGTCTGATAAATAGATTGTAATAATTGTACTTTTTCTGAGAGAAGGAAAACTAGCAAAATCATAGGTTAATGTGTTTCAGTTTACTTGTTCATGTAGGTGCAAGTGGAACCACCACTGGCTATAATTCCCTATGATTTCATTTGATGAGAGTGGAATAGTCTAGAGGTTTTTATAGTGAGGATCCAATGATAGATGGCATATCCAACAGTTAGTGAGATTGAGGGCAGAGGCGACTATTTGGGATAACCTATGAATGGTGTTGGAATGAGTATGTTTTGACCTAACAATTACAATAAAAAAGGGGGAGAAAGAGAAAAAAGGCCATTAAGGATAGAAAACACTAGTGGTTTACATTAAATGAGAAGGAGAATGCTAAGAAATAAGCAAGTCAAAAACAAAACAGGAATCTCGTCCAATATATTAGGTGGAAGCTGTCAGTTATCTGAGACCATGTGTTTGTTCCAAAGGTCTTAGATCCAAAGACAGGCTGCTTCTAGAGGATCTCTGAGAATCCTCAACATTTTGGTCTCCTATTGGAGTAGCCTGCCAGTTGTATAGAATTCTGAGTTGTTTCTTTAGTTGTAAACGTGAAATCAAAGACTGATTTCCTGAAGTTTCACTAATTTGTTTCTTGTTAATAGTACCTGATAAGATTTCTTCCAATGACGTTTGAGAGCAATTTTACCCAATGTCTCTTCCAATAGCTGAAGTTTCTTGGCCGATAATTATCAGGAGTCTATTTAAGTAGTATTATGGGAAACTGGCCTTAACTTGTTCATGATAGAACTAGGTATAGTATGTGACTCCCTTTTTTTGCATGCAGCAGAGAAGAGTCTAATATCAGGGTAAATTTTCTAAATATTTGGGCCTTCTGATTAAGTTCATAAAGATATAACTGATGTGTCTCTAAGGGAATGGATCATATGGCCATATGAACTAGTCTGAGTACCTTTTGCCAAGAGAACTCAAGGATTTCTGAAAGTTTTGCTAATTTTAATTTAAGGACACCATTAATTCTTTCACCTTTCTAGAAGTTTGTGAGAGGTGAGGACAGGACAGTTTTTGAGAAGGGGTAATGTTTTACAAAGTTCTTTTATAGTGCCTTGGTCACTGGATATGAAAGTTGACATATCCCAGGTTGGAAACACAAAATCAAACAGCTTTTTAGAGACTGAAAGGAATATTCGGCAAAGATTTTCAGCAAATAAATGCTTCAACCCTGAAAATAAACAAATCTCATGGTGAGTGGGAGCTGTACAAAATTCACTTGAAGTTGTCCAAGGGGTCCTTGAGGCTTTGATACCTGGCCATGCCTCATCTTTTCAGTTTTTCCAGGATTATGTTCACAGGTAAAAGATGACCCAAAAATAATCTCAGCTATCTTTTTAAAGTTTCTTCATCAATGTCAATTCAAGATAGTAAGCAAAAGTCCTTATCATGACAAGTGTTTTCATGGAGAAATTCAGCTAATATCCACTTAAAATCATCTGGTGCCACCAAATGGATATCTTGAGAGTGCCAAGCATTACCTGAGTGAAGGATACGCCACATTTTTTCCATACTTCCTTTTC
>NW_011888782.1:31565417-31568205 GCF_000151845.1 Pteropus vampyrus | reverse complement strand
ACTTGTTCATGTAGGTGCAAGTGGAACCACCACTGGCTATAATTCCCTATGATTTCATTTGATGAGAGTGGAATAGTCTAGAGGTTTTTATAGTGAGGATCCAATGATAGATGGCATATCCAACAGTTAGTGAGATTGAGGGCAGAGGCGACTATTTGGGATAACCTATGAATGGTGTTGGAATGAGTATGTTTTGACCTAACAATTACAATAAAAAAGGGGGAGAAAGAGAAAAAAGGCCATTAAGGATAGAAAACACTAGTGGTTTACATTAAATGAGAAGGAGAATGCTAAGAAATAAGCAAGTCAAAAACAAAACAGGAATCTCGTCCAATGTATTAGGTGGAAGCTGTCAGTTATCTGAGACCATGTGTTTGTTCCAAAGGTCTTAGATCCAAAGACAGGCTGCTTCTAGAGGATCTCTGAGAATCCTCAACATTTTGGTCTCCTATTGGAGTAGCCTGCCAGTTGTATAGAATTCTGAGTTGTTTCTTTAGTTGTAAACGTGAAATCAAAGACTGATTTCCTGAAGTTTCACTAATTTGTTTCTTGTTAATAGTACCTGATAAGATTTCTTCCAATGACGTTTGAGAGCAATTTTACCCAATGTCTCTTCCAATAGCTGAAGTTTCTTGGCCGATAATTATCAGGAGTCTATTTAAGTAGTATTATGGGAAACTGGCCTTAACTTGTTCATGATAGAACTAGGTATAGTATGTGACTCCCTTTTTTTGCATGCAGCAGAGAAGAGTCTAATATCAGGGTAAATTTTCTAAATATTTGGGCCTTCTGATTAAGTTCATAAAGATATAACTGATGTGTCTCTAAGGGAATGGATCATATGGCCATATGAACTAGTCTGAGTACCTTTTGCCAAGAGAACTCAAGGATTTCTGAAAGTTTTGCTAATTTTAATTTAAGGACACCATTAATTCTTTCACCTTTCTAGAAGTTTGTGAGAGGTGAGGACAGGACAGTTTTTGAGAAGGGGTAATGTTTTACAAAGTTCTTTTATAGTGCCTTGGTCACTGGATATGAAAGTTGACATATCCCAGGTTGGAAACACAAAATCAAACAGCTTTTTAGAGACTGAAAGGAATATTCGGCAAAGATTTTCAGCAAATAAATGCTTCAACCCTAAAAATAAACAAATCTCATGGTGAGTGGGAGCTGTACAAAATTCACTTGAAGTTGTCCAAGGGGTCCTTGAGGCTTTGATACCTGGCCATGCCTCATCTTTTCAGTTTTTCCAGGATTATGTTCACAGGTAAAAGATGACCCAAAAATAATCTCAGCTATCTTTTTAAAGTTTCTTCATCAATGTCAATTCAAGATAGTAAGCAAAAGTCCTTATCATGACAAGTGTTTTCATGGAGAAATTCAGCTAATATCCACTTAAAATCATCTGGTGCCACCAAATGGATATCTTGAGAGTGCCAAGCATTACCTGAGTGAAGGATACGCCACATTTTTTCCATACTTCCTTTTCCAAATCAGGGGCTACATGTGGATATTTGATAGTAGCCTCTTTGACTTAGTCCAGAGACTTATCCTTTGGGGGTTAAGTATCATAACCTTATAACATAACTGTGGTTAAGGCTACTTATTTGGCAAAATGATCTGTTAGAGCATTTCTTTTAACTTCCATATTATCTCTAGTTGCATGGACCTCAGTCTTTACAATAGTCATCTCACTGGGAAGCAGAAGTGCATCTAAAAATTCCTTAACTTGCTGTCCACTTTTGATGGTGGGGTTCCAGCAGAGGCAAGAAAACCTTTTTGTTTCCAAAGCTCAGGTACTACTCCAGAGTATACCTGCCATCTGTATATGTGTTTACTCTCTGGTCTTTGGCTAGTCGACAAGCTCTAATAAGTAGGGCAAATTCTGCCATCTGGACTGATTTTACCTCAGGCAGAGGACTATCTTTTAGAGGGGTTAGATTAGTGATCACATTACAGATAGACATAATTTCTAGTTTCCATTTTGAAGTATGATCCATCAACAAACATTAGGTCAAAATTCTCAATGTGAATCCCTAATAAAGCTGAGCAGTACAGAAAGTTCCCTAACTGAAGTAAGATAATCATGAGGTTCCCTTCTTCCAGTAAGGGCAGGAGAGTGGCAGGGTTCAGGGGTTGTGGCAATTAATAGTAATGTGAGAGGAAAAGAAATTCACAAGAAGTTAATAAACTGACTGAAAGTGCTGTATGTTCTTAGTCAGTAGTCAAGTCTGTATTGCATGAGGAACCATAAGGGCAAGCAGGGAGCCTACAATGAATTCAGCAGAAGCATCGACAAGTTTTGCAGTGGCAGTATTGCCCTGGGACAAGGGGTATCAGCCTTTACTGGATCAAGGGTGAGGCTACAGTAAGTGATGGGTGTTTGATGGTTTTCATGAAGCTGAGTTAAAACCCCAAGGTCTGTTCAGGATACTCATGCACAAATAAACAAAAGAGTTTTTTGTTGTTAGGGAGCAGGCTGTTGAAGAGCCTTCTTCAGATTATATATGGCTTGTTTAATACTTGGGCTCCCAAAAGAAAGTAGTTCTCACTGAAGACTTAGCCATTTCATAAAAAGATGTCACAATCTCAGATAAATTTGCACCCATTGTCTGAACTATTAAGTTAGACATAGACGTCATCTCTATTGTAGTTACATCAGGAGTCCAGGATAAGTTTGAATAGTCTATAGCCTGTCATAAGAGAATGTTTTCCCCTCCTTAAATAGATCATGACTTAAATTATGAACTATGTTTTGGCAAAATTATAATTTATCTTTTTTGAAGTC
>NW_011888782.1:31554916-31564587 GCF_000151845.1 Pteropus vampyrus | reverse complement strand
AGCAGGAAGGAATGTTTTTCAGTCAAAGATCCAAGGGTTGTAGTTAAGGACTAAGAGATAAGGAGAAATCTGTGAGTTATTTGAAATACCTACCTCTCCTGTGCTATGTTTACTCCAAGGAAGAGATTGAGCAAAGATAGAATGGCTTAAAGGATTAGTATTGTTAGAAGGTATCTTTTAGTTTATCTCAGAATCTCCTATAGTTTCATCTTTTTATTTGTTTGCATGATTAAATTACGTATCAATTAACTTTTATTGGAAATGTTTTAGGTGTGGCTTTCAGGAGACTTTGACCTATTTTCTGGCCTTTTTTGACCCTGTGGCTTTCTGTGCAAAGAGGAGTCAGATCCCTCTCCAGATCGGTCCAATCGGTTTTTGTCATCCAGAATTTAGCATCTGTGGTTCTGAACAACATATGTACAAATTGATACAGATCAGGTAACCCTGGGTCATATGCGCCCAAATAATTCAAAATTGTTCTATGAATATTTGCTGGTCTTGCTTGGGTTTAGGGAAGTCCTTCATTACACTTAATTTAACTCAAGTCCAAGGTTTAAATTCTACAGTTGCTTGCAATCCTGGCTAATGGGAGGGATGGATCCTTAGAGGAAACTGGCATTTGGGGTTTTTAGGAGAGTTTTGGGGAAAAGGAGGAGATGTAGAAGGAGAGAGATCAGAAGGATAAAGGGGAAAAAGAAGAAATGGCTGCAGGGAAGCAACTAGAGGACAGGACGGGGAGGACTTACTATGGAAATGAGTCTAAGTTGTTGTTTAAGTTTGCCAAATTGCTCATTAGCTTTAACCAAAGAATCTTTTAGTGAAGTAATTTTGAACAGAATTTAATCAGAAGGGCTCTGCAAACCAATCAAAAAATGCTGCCCATTGGGTCTGAGAAATCTTATTCTCTTTCTTTTTAAAGGCCCTCTCCAATGAACGATTTTGTTCAAGTCCAGTGTTCCACACAGTGGCCATTGAAGGCCCAGATTATACTTGGTGAAGTTATGTCATTTGAAACATAGGGGCAAGAATTAGAATTGTAATGAGTAGACAGACATAAAAGAAGCAGGAGTTTTTCTGGAAGGAAGAGAGGAATTGGACTTAGCTGGCCCCATAAGAGCTGGCAACAGTCAGTTGAAAGGCATACTTGTTTACTTTTTGTTGAGCTCCCAACTGGTAGTAGCTGCCTCCAAAGGCAGACCCAACAATTTTCACCTCCAGGCAGGTGGAAGACTAAAGAGAATGCTCTCTGTGAATCAAAGTCAAACTCTCAGGATGAAAAATTGAGATAACCTTATCTGGTTTTATTGGCGACCCAAAGCAAAGTTTAACCTGAAGAATACCAGTCCAGTGAGTCCAGCTCAAACAAAAGCCTTAAAGGGCCTATGCCTGTGTTCTACTCTGTGATAACACTTTTAGACATAACATGAATTAGAAGCAGAAAAGAGAACAAAAAAGAATGAAAAGGGATAGTCTGATTTCACTAAAAATGCCAAACAAAGAGGAACCAGTAACAAAACCTGGTATCTAACTGAGACTAGATAGCCAAAGAACTCAAAAGCAAAGAGCAGAGTTCACACCCAGTGCTGACTTACCATGTCAACACATAATGCAAGTGGTAAGCACAAGATGCCTGGGTGGGTGCCACACTGAGCTGAAGGTTGAGGTCCATGGTGACCATAGAGTAGACACTATCTTGGTGGAACCTTTAGGAAAACTAGGGAAATAAACAAAGACTGCCCAAATGAAAACAAACAGAGGGTACGTATTCAGAGCTTGCTCTATAGCAAGCCTCCATTACTTGTGTTTGGCAGAGACTAAAAAGCAGGCGGGGGACTGGGAAAGCTTTGTAGTGAAAAAAAAGGAGGTTTTTAAAAATGCTCTGATTAGATCTTGGTGACACAAGGAAGCTAGAGACAGGCTAACTAGAAGCAGGGCTTCTTATAGTTTGGAGAGCATATTTGTCTTTCTTTGATCTTGTAATGGAAATAGGGGCAAAAATTGGGGAAGTTGGCAATCACTGACCAAGTCCTGACTGTACTAGACCATTTACTTTAGAGATTGTGGTTTTGGTTTCCTGGACTGGTTGTGAGTCAGAGGTCTATTGTCATATATGGTCTAGCCATTGTCCGTATATTCAGTCTCTCACAGTGGAAGCTTTGCATTGTAGATATTTTTTAAATTGATAATATTTTATTCTTTAGCTGTTGAACTAACTAGAAGTCCTACAATAGTTGGTCATGTAATGTTTTAAACTGTCTAATACATTTGTTAAGGGTGGAAATTTTTCAAGTGAGCCAACTAGCTAAATCAGCTACAGGGAAGAAATATCTTTAGATACCAGAAGTTGTCCTACTTGCTTGTGTGTGGTTTAGGAAGTGTATTGTATAAGATATGAAGATGGCCAATGTCTGCTTCTGTAATCCATTTACTTGTTAATTAAGGGTGTTGTTCCGGGCAAAGATATGCTAACAGCCAAATTCCACTTCTGTAATCTGCTTGCTTGTTCAGGAGACCACCAGGATATGGTCTTACGCTTTATCAGCTGCCTCCTCTAAAGGCTCAGGGCTGATCTCCTCTACCCCTGCATGGCAGAGAGTCAGTCGCCTGCCGGCTAATAAAGGCTCATAATTAATCTCAATTGGCTCCGTGGGTCTCAGAATTGTTCGCGCCATAACACACTTTCAAATACATTCTTCCCCTCTTTCATCCTTACAGCAGTCTTGTGATCCTGGGAGGTTAATTACCTAAAGTCATTCAATGGATTTGGGCTAGAATTAGGATTAGATCATAGTATAGAATGATTTGTAGTATATTATTCAAATTGTCTGGTATAGATATCATCTATACTGGCTTTAAAATATTTTGGGTTCTATACTATGATAAAGGATCTATTCCAATTGTTTCTAATTTCATTGCTTAAAGGTATGATAAAGCCTTAAAGGGTCGTAGCTCTCTTCAAATACCTACAAGGCTGGGAAGAAGGATTAGGTTTATTCCTATGGCTCCAGAGTGCAGGACTCACACCAATGAGTGAAAGAGAGACAAATTTCAATTAGAATGTGAAGTATCTTTCTAATAATGAGACACTTGCTCCCAAAAGAAGGGGTCGTCTCATGAAAGAGTCAGTTCTTCATCTCTCCTAGTGTTGAGTAGGACTCCACGATTCTACGACTCTAGAGAGCTCTTGAACTGGACAGGTAGACTGACCTTGAAGGGCTTCATAAACTTCAGGTTTACGAAATTTTGTTAAGTTCTAAAAAGAGGTGTAGACATTTTAAACATAGCAGTTTAAAGTCATTCGAATTCAGGATAAAATTATGATGTTATGTTTCTTATAAACAGTGAGCTCTATTTTACACTTTACTACTGGACTCTTCTTTGAATTAGTATTTTTGTCTTTATGCCATACATTTTTCAAGAAAATTTTTTTAAAAGTGAAAAGTGTCCTAATAAAAGATTGTCTAACTCAATTTTTCATCAGCGTCATTTTCTAATTGTGCAATTATAAAATTTTATACCAAACTTATTGCACTTATTTTTGAAGTTTTAATAAATTGTAGGAATTCAATAAGGTAAAAAAAAAATCCCTTTGAATGGTAAATGCTAGGATTTTAATCTGTAATCTTAACTGTTTGAACAAGATCTGTTTCTTCTTTGTGGCTTCTTATTTAACATTCCTTCAGGTTGAACACAATGATATGCTTTTCTAGTTTACAAATAACTTGAAGCTGAAATAAAACAGTGAATCCTCTTCTACACTTGAATTGTGATTGTTTGATGTTCTCCAAGGACTTCCAAAGGATCCTCTTCTCGCCTCAGCCTTTATTCTGGCTCTTTAACTGTTTAAATCAAATCCCCTAATTTCTGCCAGAAGGATATTTCCTTTTAGAGACGGGCTGTGTCTTTCTCTTTTAAAAAACAATACAGAATCTTGAGGAGTCTCTCACAATCTGAGGAGTCATTACAGAGTGTGAAGTAGGCAAGAGATTGGGTGGAAACACATGCCTTCTGCATAAATCCAGTTACTCTGAGTCGTCTTTGACAACTTCCGGGACCAGACTTCAGGCAGTGTTCCAAACAGTCCTCTTAACTACATCTATGTATTTTTTTTAGTGGCTGTACATATTTGCATGCACGTACGGCGAGCGAGAGAGAAAGCGATGACGTGAGCTCTCCTTGGAGAATAGGAGGTGATAAGGAAATAAAACAGGTGTCTCTGAAGGGGTTCAATTAGAGAAAGGAGAGAGAATTAAGTTAACCATCATTCAGATGGGCAGAAGTTCCCTGCAGGTAGCCGACTGGAAAAGAGAACTCGTGCACTCTCTTTGGGGACAGGCTCTGTTGCTTTCTATTCCTTCGCTTTCAGCCACAGTGCACATTTATTTGAAACGGATTGAATTTCCTGCTCAGTGGTTGGCCAGGTTGACTCTTCAAGACTAGTGGATATTTATTTTTAATGTCTCCCTCCAATACTTTTTTTTTTTTTTTTAAGGTTTAGTGGGAAGCAACCGGTCGAAATTCTGGCTGGGTAAGTGCGGGATTCTCAGAAATGAGAAAGGGAGAAGGAAACGATCTTAGAAGCCGGAGAGCAAAGCAGCAGCCCCCGGCCCCAGTACTTCTTGCCTCCCCTACCCATAGCTGGTGACTTCCCGTGGAGACCACCCGCGGCTGCATCAATATTTGATCGGCCCTTCTCCAGTGCGTCTCCAGCACTCGCCCCTGGGGCTTGCCAGGCACGCCCGCGCTGCGCTGCGCCGGCGCCCGGGCCGGCAGGAGGCTTTGGAAGAAGCGGCTCTGCGCTCGCCCTCTCTCCAGGGCGCTCTGCCTGGCGGCGGGGTGCGGCGCCCACCATGCGAGGCTGTCCGCGGCTCGCGCTGCTCTGCGCGCTGCCCTGGCTCCTGCGGGCGGCGGCACCCGGGCGCCCAGTGCAACCTCCAGCGCGGCGCCGCGACCCCCGCGACCCCGCCAGAGGCGCGGATTTCGACCGAGTCTACAGCGGGGTGGTGAGCCTCAGCACCGAGAGCATCTACTCCTTCAACTACACCAGCCAGCCGGGCCAGGTAAGACACTCGCTCCCCTCTCTCGACTCCCAGGGACTTGCCAGATCCCAGAGCTCCGTCGCTGCTTTGGATCCCTTGGGAATCGACCTCGGGAGACCGCAGGGACCGGGAGTTGGGGGGCACTCTCGTTCCCTTTCTCCCTTCAAAGCAATCACTGCCTCGCCCGAGCTGCCGCATCCTTCGCAACCGCTTTCGGGGACAACTCCGCTTCATTTCGCGCCTCCCCTGGCCTGGTCCTGGGCATTTCTGAGCTTTCCAAGGCTCTGGTTCCCCGCACAGTCTGCGGTCCTGGCCCCCTGCTGGGCCTTTCTCTAGGAAAATCGTGATTCCTAGGGTGGCGGAGGTAAAGGACCGCAACCGTGTTTCTAATCCCCTGAGGGGAAAATAACCTAATTTTATTGGGATAAGTCAGCCAGACCCTTCTATTTCATAGCGCCTGGGGAGGAAGAGCTGCTCAAAATCTAAAATGGGAATGTGTGTGAATGGACGCTAGCTGTAGAACCTCTGTATTAAATAGTCACTTCCTGTGTTTCTGTACCATTGTCACGCGTATGTGCTTCAGAGAAGCCTAGAAGCCCCCGACAGAGATGTTGGAACTGCCCCCTATCCCCCGATCTATGGAGATGTTGATTTTAAATAAGGATAGATAATTGTGCGAAAGTTCTAGACCTATTTCTGACAAGAATTGAGGTGAGACAAGGGGAGGAAATGACTGTTCCAGCAACTATCTCTATGACACATATACTCTGATTATATAATGTAAGAAAATGCATACAGTTAGCCTTTTTTCCCTTAGTATGGTACCCTCTGGGGCGCAAAGAAAAGAAAAAATTCTCCATTGTACCTGTCTCTGGATCTTCATTCCATGTAAATGAGTATATGTGTCCCTTACTACTCTAGCATTCTCTACTCACAGGGAAATTCCGGAATTGATGATTGGGATACCATGATATGCTTCCCTCTCTAACTCTCACTTGGGATCAGAACTTAGAAACCTGGTAACTTCGGCAAGTATTGAGCTGGAGGGACTAATGTGCCTATCACCCTCTCAGACATCTGTGTGTATTTAATTTAGCAAGTTCTCCCTCTCCAGTCTGGCACTCATTCCTAAGGTGCTGTCACCATGGCAGCACAGCCCTGGCCCTGTCCTGTCCTCCACTGACCTTCAGGTCATGCACTCTAAAGTGAGCAGAATAGCTGTGTGCAGAGCCATTTCATCACAGACGAGTGGGAGGGGGCAACTTTTATTCTCCAAACCCCATGTAAGTGACAGCTATCCGCTGTGTAGTATGGATCAAATGACGTATTACACATGAGGTGTAATCAAATGATGTGCTCAAAGTAAGCCTTGACATCAGGCTTACAGTTTCTCACATTTCTGCTTAAAAATAGATTGACTGCTGTTTAACTGCTATTTTGGCCTTTTTATCCTTACTATTGGGTAAGTTCCTATACTACAATACAGCATGGTTTGCACTGTTTGTCATTGGGGTCACCTGCTTGACTTTCCTAGAAAACTGTGAGATATTGAGGACAAGGGCAGAATCATGTTCATCTCTGTACCCCAGCACAGTGCTTGGCACATAAAAGGGTTATTAACATTTTGGGGGGAAAATGATTAAATGAAGAAAGATTTAAAGAATATTTAAGCTAAAGCTAAATAAGATAAACTATATACTATTTTAATAGGTCGAAAGTGTGATATTATTTCAGATAAAAAATTTTTTTCATGAAAAAAGTTTATGAAAAACAAAAAATTTTTAAAAGTTCTGAGATTATGCCCTTTCCATTTTGTCTGTATGTGTGTTAAAATCAATGGTGATAATCAGTATTTAAAATATCTTTGCATAATATAATAAAAAGTCGGCCACCCCAACAGTCCCTAAAATTTTACTAGTCTGAGAAATACAGTTGGGGACCATGAGACTAGCAGATAATTCAAGCGTTTTAATTTTTTAGTGACAGTAAGCAATAATATAAACCAGATGTTCTCAAATCTTATAGCTTTCTGAGACCTCTCTTTAATAAGCAAATAAGACGGTGGAGCTCTCAACTCACTTACTTTAGAAATTACCCTCTTCTCCTATCCAATATTTCTATTTATTTCTCCAGAGATGGCATTTTTCTGATTTTCCCATCCAAACTATTACTCTGTTTCTATTAATAGCCTCTACTTTTCTTGGCCTCTTTTGCCCCAGAAACCCCTCCTTCCAATACCATGAAAATAATACTGTTGGATGTAGCAGTATTTTACTGATGGTTTGGAGTAACATAAGGAAATTGCAGAACACCACAGGATAAGTGATAGATTAAATCAGAAATCTAAGCAACACTGTTATAACAATTGATCAGCTATTTTTCAACACGGGAAATTTCAAGATGGCGGCACTATTTGGGGGGTCCTGGCTTGTCACCATCTTTTTGGCCACCTGCCACCCCAAATGCTAGACTCCCACTTTTTAAATTTTTGTTACTCTCTCATGTCAAGCAGTTTGCCTCTTTCCAACCCCAAACTCTGCTAAATAAAAATCTATGAACCCAAGAGCAGATGTATGAACCTAAGAACATGACCATGACTTTCTTCCTTTCACCTGAGCAAGTCTTGGTCAGGGCTCTCTTCCCTGCAAGGGTCATTTCCCACCTACTCCTCTTCAGTGCAACAAAGAATTGATTTAGGGAAAAAAAAAAACATCTAATTTTTCGAATTTTAATCTTTTTTCCTTTTTTCTTCAAGCCATTGTTATGTTTGCCATTATTTTTCTTTCAGCTTGGAAGAGAAAGGCTATTCTAAATTTAGGCTTTGGTGACAAGAGGAAGCTGCAGTGGGAGTCTTCCTCCTAATCTTTCCTGTCAGCCCTGCATCTTCCATACAAAACACTGTCCCAGAGAACTATTTAGCCAAGCATGTGTCATGCTAATTAGCTGGGCTCAGCACCAGGAAAAGTCTCACATGCCTTCCAGGCAGAGGGTAATGTAAATATGAAGTTGCCATTGAAAAAGAAAAAAAATACTGAAAGAATGGAGAGACTGGTTTAAATAATGAAAATAACGAATGAAAGTACAGATTAGGCAAGGTTCAGTTCATAGGGTGTTCTAAAACCACAGGACTGCAACAACACTAGAAGGAAATCACCTTGTTGAGAAAGTCACTGGGAATATGTTTGACTAAGACAGAGGGCACAAAAGTAGATTTATTGGAAGTGTGAATACTCTTATGGAGACAGATGGCAGCAACAATCAGATGTTTATATTTGAACTAGATGGTGATAAGGATCCCTTAAATAAAAATCTACCCATCGTGCAACAAGATGTCTTTTCTGAGGCTTTCAGTAACAAAATTCATTGTTTGCCATAGATTTTTGAATTTGAAATGTTTTCCTGGAAATAGTTATTTTATTTTGTTTATTAAACTGAGGCACTTATCTTTTAATAACATATACTTTTCTATACCCAAGGAACAATCCTTGGCTTTATTGATATCAACCAGTTGTTATATATCTATAACCAGTATACCAGCCTCTTGGATCCAGATTCAAAATGCCTATCCAGTTCTCGTGAACAATGAAATATATATCAGGATATTCCCATGGTAACTACTAGCTATATGCATCCCTAGTTATGTAGAAGAATTAAAAACTTTGATGTGATAGCCTCAGTTCTCCTAATCTAGTATGTACTCTCCCTGTGTTCTCTGTCGACTGAGGCAGAGAAGTCTGGTCTGTTATCCTCTCACATCTCATTAGCATGTTACCTGAGTGATTGATTGGTTACTGTTTCAGCCAATTCAGGCTGTTATAACAGAATACCCTAGTTTGGGTGCTTTGAAAAATGAATATTTCTCATGGTTCTAGAGGCTGGGAAGTCCAAGATCAACGTCAGCAGATCTGGTGTCTGGTAAGAGCTGGCCTCCTGGTTTGTAGACAGTGCCTTCTATCTGTGTCTTCACATGGCCCAGAATGCAGAGGAAGAAGCAAGCCTCTCTTGTCTCCTCTTACAAGGGCACTAATCTCATCATAAGTGCTCCAACCTCATAAGCTTATTACTTTCCTAACCTCCAAATACTATCACATTGGGGATTAGGCTTCAACTTATGAATTGGGGAGAGGGGCGACCTCCCACATTTTTTCTGTGGCTTTGGAAATGGAGCATCAACGTGTCATAAGGATAGTTAGGACCTGATGTTACTGCAATTATGGGTCTGATTTTATAGGGGACACATTTTCTTCCTGCCTAGACCATGTGCTAAATTATATAATGGCTTCTGTAGGTATGTGCTATCTGGTATGATAGCCACAATCCATGTGTGACTAGGGAGCACTTGAAATGTGACTTGGTCACAAAATGAGATGTACTGTAAATATAGAATACACACCATATTTTGAAGGCAATATGAAAAAAATAACATAATGTATCATTAACATTTTTTGATTATATTTTATGTACCAGATATATTAGGTTAAATAAATATATTAATAAAATTCGCTTCTGTTTCTTTTACCTTTTTAATGTAGCTACTAGAAAATTTAAAAACACATGTGTGGCTTAAATTATATTTTTATTAGACAGCAATTCTCCAAGTGCTGCACACTTTAGAGAAGTCATACATCCCAC
>NW_011888782.1:31546057-31553934 GCF_000151845.1 Pteropus vampyrus | reverse complement strand
GATTGTTCCAGTACTGTTTGTTGAAAAGGCCGCCCTATATGTTTAGTGTTACAGTATCATGTATGTGTGTACACGTTTACAGCCTGCCTTGAGCCAAAGAGGCTGAAGCAGCTTCTTGCCTGGAGCTCACTGTTCTTTTCATCGTTCCCAATATTCCCTTCTGCAGTCACCACCTCTAATTTCTACCATTCTCTTGTTGTTCTTTTTTATTATATATCTATGTCTCTCTGCTTCTCCCTTCCTTTTGTCTTTCAAATCTTTTATGAACACTTTCAGCCCATTAAGGTTCTTCCTCTTTTGTAGTTGATCTCCTCAGGTTGTTTGAGGCTTTGCTACTGGCAAAGACATTCCTTCTTCTACATCTCAAGAGATAAGTTTTGTTCCTTATTTTCTGATTCAGAGCCCTGATGAGGAATCTCAAATACTAGAGAGCTGGTCTCCCAATTTTCAAAGTTATGCTATAGAATTTTAATAATACCAATGGTGGAGGATAAAGAATATATGTTATTTGAGCAGTCAATATATATTTGTATTGACTTCACGTGCCATCATCTTGTTTATTCACATCAACAAGATTTTGTTTGTTAAGTCTACTTAGCTACAGAAGTGTAATTGGGCTTACATTTGAGATTTTTTTCTGTTCTTTTTTCCCATCACTAAAAGAAACATATAAAATATCCTCTCAAAACCATAAGAAAGGGAAATGTATTTTAAACTTAAGAGCTAAAAGGATCTTTTAAATCACCCAATCTCTTCTTACTTAACAGGAGGGAAGACTGAGAGCCAGTTAAATAAATTAACTTGTCCAAAATCATGCAACTAGTTTGAAGTAAAGGCTAGAACATAACTCAGGTTCTTCAGGATATTTCTTCAGTATATTTCTACTAAACTACTCTCCCTTCCCCATGAGCACATCTTTTTAACAACAATAATAAAAATAATTTTAAAATATCACAGTTATACTTCCACAGTCAGGTCGTTTGACCATGCAATTTAATAGCTTCATGTCTGACTCCCTGACAATTACTGAAAATTGAAGCAAGAAGTCTTTCATTCTTGTTCTCCCCCATGAATTGTCCAGGCACCCATTTGTCTGTGTAAGTCAGGCAAGCAGAGTTGACACTAAGTAAAACTGAGATGCTGGCAGATTTTCTTCAGTGTTTCTTGGAGCCATATCCACCCACCAACCATAATCTTACTCTGGCTCCCTATGGACCAAGAGGGCCAATCTTCATCTCTTTTGTATTTTATTTTCATCAGTGCTGTGTTCCCTTTTTATGCTAGACACAGGGCAGCTTGAAGACCCAAGCAGCAAGTCTTTATATTACTACTCTAAGACAGTATTAATCCTGAGAACTGGTATTTCTGGATCTCCACTAAACGGCTATGAAGATAAGCCATTGCAAACAGGAATAACCTACTCTTTTTGTCCCTCTAGATTTAACTGCCCTTTTGTGGACAAAGTGATTCACACTATTTTAATTAACTTAACTGGAAGCATATGTTATGCTCCAAAAAAAATTAACATGTAAATGCCCACAATTTTATTTTATCCTCTCCAATATTTGCAAAAAGGGATCCTGTATTTGTCCCCTTTTTCCCCCTCACGCTATCTTCACCAGAGTGGAGGAATTATAGCTTTCTAAAAAAAGATAATGTTTACTTTGATAATAAAGAGAAAAAGTGGGGGATAAGGAGAGAGGCAAACGGAGTTTGCAGAGGGAGTTTGGGGAGGTCTGTGGACAGTAAGTCTCCAAGATAGCTATGGGATATGAGTGAAGTAGACAGAAGGAAAGAGGATGTGGAGTCGGGCAAGACTCTTGGCTGCAAGCAACAGAAATCAACCAGCTAACATAAGCAGAAAAATAATTTATTAGAAAGATTTGAGTGGCTCACAAACCTGAATTACCAGGCTCAGACTACGATTGGGGACCAAGGCAGGCTGTGGGGGAATCATACAACATCTGGAAAACAGTAGGGAGATTCCACAAAAAAATTTAAAATAATGCTGCCATATGACCCAGCAATAACACTTCTGGCTATTTATCTGAAGAAAACAAAAGCACCAATCCAAAAAGATATATGCAATCCTATTTTCACGCAGCATTATTTACAATAGCCAAGATGTGGAAGCATCCTAAGTGTACATCAGTAGATGAATGGATAAAGAAGATCTGAGATATATATATATATATATATATATATATATACACACACACATACATACATACACATACACATACACACAATAGAATATTACTCAGCAATAAAAAAAAATGAAATCTTGCCATTTATGACGTGGACAGATCTAGAGGATACTGTGATAAGTGAAATAAGTCAGACAGTGAAAGATAAATGCCATTACTATTTCATTTATACGTGAAATTTTAAAATAACGAAATAAATGAATAAACAAAACAAAACAGAAAAAGACCCATAGATACAGAGAAAAAGTGATGATTATCAAAAGAGAGGGGAGCAGGGAGATGGGAGAAAATTTTTAAAGAAAATGAAGATAAATGTAAAATACTTTTAGGGCTTAAAATAAAGAAAAATTATAACAACAGCCTTGCCACAGGAATGGTTTGCTTGGGTTGTTTACCCAGGCACCACGACCTCCACTGCCATTAGACATGGTCACCCCTGGACACTGCTGCCATGGACTCCAGTGGTGTCACCATTGCCAGTAAATTCTAAATTCTTTCTTCCTATTTGTATCATTTAATCATCATTGAAAGTACCAAGTGGGAACACCAACTACTCAAGCGTGGGTCATGTATCTGCCCCGTTTAACATCCATAGGCAGCCTTGCCTCTCACAAAACTCACACAAGGGGGTCTAATTGAGGAAGCTCCTCTAACTTAGGCCAGGGACTTGAATGCTAGGTAGCCCCCAAATCAACCCCCCCAAAAAAGTCCTCATGGGGTGGGTTGCAAGGGCATGTGTTGAAAGACAGCTATATGGACCCAACATAGGTGATCAGGGACCAAGGTGTGGCAGGGAGGACAGCTGGACTCCCGCAGCCTTCCACCTATGCCCATTTAAAGAGGAACATCCAATCTGAGCATCAGAGAAGAATTCAAGTAACATATATCACCTCTGCCACAATGTTCACTCCATGGTTAGATATGGTTTCGTATGTCAACATGGCCTTCCCTGGGGCCACTTCTGCTGTCTCAGGAAATTTTCTTTGAAGATTTTGAAGAGGATGCTGTTTGCAGATAGTCGGTTTTGTCTCATCTAGAAAGCAATTTCCTTTAGGTAATACTGACATCCTGACAAATACTTACTTAAAATTATAAATGGCACCAGTCTGGCAATAAATACCACTCTAGGAATAAATAGCTAATAATCGTCAGATCATAACCCTTAACGATCATAACAATAAGTTTCTAGTGTGTTTCCATCTTCAGAATATTTATTAAGGAGGCCTCAGAATAGCTGGAGAAGAAAACTTGCCTGTGGTGAGATCACTCAGCATATAAATAAAATCCAGAGAATGGATCCTGAGTTCTGCCTCAAACTATAAAATAATTACTTTTCCCTGTTCTAACCCCTCATGGGAGAAGGACTGTAAGCAGGAGATAGGGAGAAAAAGACAGGAAAGATAGGAGAAAAGGAATCATGCACAGGAGATGAGCAGACTCTGCTACCTGGGAGGATGGTGAACCGGCAGTGCCACTGGCTCCCAGGAACCAAGCCAGGAGATGCCTAAAGACCGTGGGAGGTAGTGGGACAAAGGGACCAACGCAAAATCTGAGAAACTCTGGAGAGACAGAAGATGGTTAGCTCTTGGAGGCAAATGGCAGCCCACAATTTAAAAGGCCATGGGTAAGGACTAGGTTGGGGGAGAACTTTCTCATTGTGCTTTTTTTTTTGCCTCCCTCAGTTTGGCCTGGGCAGCTGCCTCCTAGAAGCTGGCTGGGTTCTATGGGACAATGTCTGTGGAGGCCAACTGGAGTGGAGAAGGATGACCACTGTGCAGGTTGATCTGCTGACTGAGCATTCCCTCCTTCCCCATGGCCTTTGCAAGGCGGTGCCAGATTACAACCCAGAGAGGAAGGAGGCTGGGTGCAATGTAAAAGTAAAATTGGATGGGAGTGGGCAGACTGGACTTCTAGGGATGGAAGTAAAAAAGGAGGTGGTCAGCTCAGAGGCCCTCCACCCTAAAGAGGTTTCCATTCCCATCTCCCTTCTACTCTGAACTCTCCTCACATCTAGCCCCTTCCCTCCAGGATTCTCAGTACTACCCCAGGTAGCTGATGGCGCTCACAGAAATCACAACAGATCTGCAAAAGGAAGTTATAGGAGAAGTGAAATTGAACAACCTTTACCAAATGTAGCAGAATTAATACACAGAAAGACTTTAAAATAAGCAAAGTGAATAACCTCAAAGAGATATAAATAGAATATTGTTAAAATAAAGCAGGTTACAGTTATAAAGATGAACCAACTGGAAATCCTAGATTTTTAAAATAATATTGTTTACAAAAAAACCTCAGCAGGGGATTGGAATTAGCATGAACAACAGATTAAAGAACTGGAGGATCAGGCTGAGGGTCTATCTAAAGAAGAGAAAAAAAAATTAAGAAATTGAGAGGGCAAAAGGAGAAGTATTGACATCTACATAATAGCGGTCCCACAAGAAGGAAACAAATTGAGAGAGATAAATATTTGCAGAAATAATGCTGAAGAATTCAGAACAGCCACTTCTGACATCTTGGGGTGTTTTTTTAGGACTTGTTAAAAGCTACAACCTTAGCTGGACTTCTTCATGTAAAAAAAATAAATATTTGTATGGCTATGTACTAAGTGTCAAATACATGTTTGATTCCAAATATGTCACAAATGACTCCTCAGACGAAACAAATACATGGAACAATTAGCAAATATTATGAATCATGAAGATATGATATAATTGAATGCTAAATTGGATGGTACAGTCCCTAAGTGTTATGAGTATAAAATGCTAAGATCAGGGTGACTTAGCGTCTTCAGGACATACCTGACTTGACATCAGTTCTTGTGAGAACTGTCTAGAATAGTATTTCCCAAAGTGTGTTCTGTGGAACACTTGTTCTGTAGGATAGCCTTTGTGTTGTACATAAAAGGGGTTCCGAGTGTAGTGGAACCTGGCCGTGTTTTGACTGCCCAACATCTGAACCCCATTCCTCTATGTCTGAGTGACTTCCCCATTTCATGAGTCTCCACTGAAGCAGGAAGAATCACTTGCACTTCAGAAGTGGCACTTGCTTTCTTATCTTCCCACGCTTCTCCCAACCCCCACCTCAAGCTCAGGCATGGTCTTATGGTCTCAACGCTGCCAATCACATATGCTTTGCCCAGACTTTGACTTGGGTCCCAATGATGCAGGGAAGCAGCTGTCCAGCAGCAACGGAGGCAACAGTAGTTTTCCAAGGATGGCCATGGCGATGGGGCGGCAGCACTTAAAACCATCCAGAGGCTTTCTAGTGTCCTACGAGTAAACCCCAACCTCCCTAACACGAGTTATAAGACTTTCTAGGACTACAATGGCTCTTCATGAGCCTCATGCTCCAGCCAGACTAATTTTCTCTTAATTCTTCAAATATGTCTCTGGCCTTCTCTCTCTCTTCTCTCTCCTTCTCTTTCTTTTTGTCTCTCCCTTTCTCCTTCCTTATGTCTACTGCACCGTTCTCCTGTTTGGATATTTCTCTTGCTCTGTCCCACATTTTTCTGGCTAATTCCTACTCATCCTTTAGGAAAATTCTCCCCCTGAAAGTCTATGCCATGCACTTCCATAGGAACTTGAAGGTTAATGCAATGATTGATTTACTTGGCATCTCATGTGCAAACTTTTGATCTCAGTGAGGGCAGTGGCTATTTCTACACTGCTTAGTGACACATTTCCTGTGCCGAGAACAATGCCTGGCACAAGAGGGGCAGTCAAATATTTATTGAATGAACAAAGTTCATTCTAAAGTAGCTAGAATGCAGACTGTATGCTGTTCTGCATTCCTAACCTGCCAATTATTATACCTCTCCTGTATTTTTCCATGTTTTTATTGGAATTAAAATTTTCAATATAAAATTTAGGTCATAAACCAAAAGAGGAAAATTTATATAAATGCATTTGTGTCTCAGCTATTGTTGGCATAATGAAATTGGTAAGATGAGGTCTATAAAAGCAGGCTTCTTAGGAAAGAGCTCTGAATACGAAATGCAGAGAATCGAAAAGAATAGAGAATAAATGGCTCCCAAGAGGTAAACTGCTCTTTTCAATGAGATGAATGAGTTGTTCCAGGAAAGCTGGAAGCCAAGTTGTGAAAGACAATTAATATAGTACAGGAAATGGACAGTATAACCTTCTCCTTTGTCAGGGACAATTGGGCTTACAAGTGTGTCTCCACACATGGAAAAGAGACAGTCAATAACTGATTGATTGGTGAATATGCAGGAGTAGACAGCTCCAAGGCCTGGGTAGAACAGCTGTGCCTGCTGTCCCCCATGGACTAAGGAAGTGGATAGTCTGAATGTTACAATTCCCGTTCTATAGTTGAGGAAAGTGAGTCCCGGAGAGTTTCAGTGATTTATCCAAGGTCACCCAGGTAGTAGATGTGAGTGCCAGAAATAAAATCCAGGTCTACATATCTTTCTTCATTATGGCATAAGTTTACAAAGATGATTTTCCAAGGCCGAATCAGTAGAAGGAATATTAAACAGTCGCATCAATAACTACAATAATTATTTTAATGCTTATCTTTTAAAAAAGAAAAGTATAACCTGCGATTGAAGCTCAGTTCCCTACAATAGTTAGGAAAAGCTTGGAATAGAATGCTCCATTTAATAGGACTTACTTTCTAATAAAGGGATTCAGAATGGCAAGGCCACTTTGCCTAGGGGCAGCTGCTTTCTCACAACAGTCACATGATGACTCTCCCAGCAGGCCTGCCTTCACTCAGCATGAAGCGTCTTGGCAGGTGGGACTAAGTTAGAGATAAGCTGATAGTCAGGGAGAGGTACAAAGTCTTTCTTGGAGAATGACTTTATTGCTTAAAAATCCTATAACTCTAATGCTATGGGTTGATTTATATCTCCTCAAATTACAAGTCAAAGTCCTAACCCCAGGGAACTGTGACTATAATCTTAATTTGGAAATAAGGTCCTTGCAAGATACTTATAGTTTGCTTTTATATATGTAGAAATAACATCTCCTAGTCTGTGGCTTGTCTCTTCCTTTCATGTATGGAGTTTGTATAGCTTCACAGTGAAACAGTAGAAGTTTAAAGATTTCATAGTGGAATGGTTGGAGAAGCCTATGTTCATAGTGATGTTCAATGGAACCAGGGTCAAAATAATGATGCAAGCATGATCTCACCAAGAATTGTATGGAGACTGTGACATAAGAAACTTAGGTTGTTGTCACAATTCTTCCATAGCTGAATATCTTTGGGGAAGTCACATCACTTCACATGTCTTGGACTCATCATCTGTAAAGGGAACCTTTGGACTAAATGGTATCCCTGACCACTTCTCAGATTTAAGGTTCTCTAACACTGAGTCAAGGTCATGCACATCATTCAGGCAGGACCTATGTGGACAAGCACAACTTCACTGACCAGCATCTGTGTTGTTTATCCAACTCGCCCACATGGGTAGCCACTTTGTCCTCCATGTGCCCACAGTACCTGCTTCCATTGTTACCATACTATCATCACATTATGCTGTTGGTAGTAACACTATTTGTCTCTCTAATTAGATCATGAGTTCCTCCAGGTCAGGTTTGCCTTTAGTATCTCCCCAGCACCTCCCAGAGCTCCTGACTCAGATAATGTTTGATGAATGATAGAGAGAACATGAGAGGGTAGGATGAAAGAATGGAAAGAGGGAAGGAAAGA
>NW_011888782.1:31541553-31544852 GCF_000151845.1 Pteropus vampyrus | reverse complement strand
AATTAGTAAGATCATTATTAAATAATAATAAAGAACCAGACCAGGAATAAGATTAGGGTATGGAGAACAACAGTAGAGTGGGGTAATCATGGCAGTGATATGCCTGTTCTGCTCTTCTCCCAGCAGACCTCCTTCCTGCCAGCCCTGATTCAGCACTAAGAGACACCAGCTTCCAGATGTTGATAAGTTGCTGACAAATGGGGTCATCCACCAGATGATTTTTTTGAAAAAGTACTTCCCAAAGTATAGGCTCCAATCCATTTGTATCAGAATCCCCCAGTGTGCTTGTTAAAAACTCATATTTTAAAGTTCTGTTCCTGATCTACTGAATCAGAAATGCTGAGAGTGGGTTTGAGAGATCTGAATGCTAAAAAGCACACTAAAATTTGAGAATCACTGCCTTAGAGTAAAGTGTGAAAAAAAAAATGGAGGGAAATCCCTTCTGGCACTAAGTAAGAAGGGAGGAGGAGGCTGAATCCTCTGTGAAGAAATAGGAAGCAAGCAAGCTAAAGACAAAGTTTGCCTAGTTCACAGCTTTCCTTAGGTTTTACTGTAGTTCTCACTAGGGTAGATTTAAACCAGACTAAAGTGTGCTTTGCAAACTTATGCTGTATAATGCTGGTGAGTGTGTTACAAACCTCAAAAGTGCACCTACTTCTAAGCTAATTCAGAGCTAGAAATGCCAAACAGGAAGTTTGCAGCTTCCTAGAAAAGCTAGGCAGGTAAATTAACAGTTAAAATACAGTGAGGTCCACAATGAAATACCACTTCACACCCACCAGGGTGGTTATAATCAAGAAGGCAGACAACAGCAAGTGTTGGCAAGGGTGTGGAGAAGTTGAAATTCTTATACAGTGCTGCTAATGTAAATTACCGGAATGTAAAATGACGTAACTTTGGAAAACATTTTGACAGTTTCTCAAAAAGTTGAACATAGAGTTACCATGTTATTCAGCAATTCTACTCCTAATAATATATTCTCAAAATAACTGAAAACACATGTTCACACAAAAACCTGTATACAAACAACATGGTTTGTAATAGCCAACAGGTGGAAACAACCAAAATGACCATCAACTAAAGAATAAACAAATGTGGAATATTCGTACAATGGAATATTATTTATCAGTAAAAACAAATGAAGTACTGATACATGTTATAACATGGAAGAACCCTGGAAACATTATGCTAAGGGAATTAGCCAGATAAAAAAGGGCACATATTATTCCACTTATATGAAATGTCCAGAACAGGCAAATCCATGGAGACAGAAATTAGCTTAGTAGTTAACAGAAATTGGGAGAAAGAGGTTATAAGGGGTGACTGCTAATGGGTACAGGGCTTTTTTCAGAGGGTGATGAAAATACTCTAGAATTAGATGGTGATTGCTTAGGTCTGTAAATACACTAAAAACTATTGAATTGTTAACACTGAGTTGTATGTGAATTATATTTCAATTTTTAAAAGCGACAGAAGAAATATCCAAGAAAAAAGTAGTAAATTCGACCACATTAAAAAAAAAAAATGCTTTGTGATAGTCTATAGGAAAAACTCACTTCTGTTTTCTTATGCTCACACCCACAACACTTCTGACACCAGATATAGGTTTTCCACACATCAAGCAATTCTGTGACACCAGCTGAGTACCCTACAATTCAATTCAGTCCTGACACTATCTACTAGATGTTAGCATCAGATCTCACAGGTTAAGGGTTTGGGGCCACAAGACCGCCCAACCACCACTTCAGACACCAACTACAAGTCCAGGCTGTCACCGATGCTTCTAACCAACCAGCTATAAATCAGAGGTTCCCATGATGCCCTCCTCAGTTTCAATTAATTTGCTACAGCAGCTCACAGAAAACAGTTTATTTACTAGGTTTCTGGTTCATTATAAAGGATATAACTCAGAAACAGCCAAAGGAAAGAGTTGCATAGGGTGAGGAGAGCAGAAGCTTCTGTCCCTGTGGAGTTTGGGTGCACTGCGCTTCCAGCACGTGGATATGTTCACCAACCCAGGAGTTCTCCAAAACCCCTAGTTTGGGGATTTTTATGGAGGCCTCATCACATAGGCACGATCAATCATTAGCTCAATCTCCAGTGCCCTCCACTTCCCAGAGGATAGGGATATGAAGCTGAAAGTTCCAACCTTCTAATCATGGCTTGATTGGCCTTTCTGGCAATAGCTTATATCCTGAAGATACCCAGGAGCCAAGCCAGAGTCTCCTCATTGGAACAAAAGAGGCTCCTATCACCCAGGAAATTCCAAGAGATTTTGGAAGCTCTGTTAAGAAACAGAGTCAAAAATCAAGTATTAGAACAAAAGATGCTCTTAGAGCTCTTATCACTTAGGAGCATCTTTTGGGACATAACCCTTTTGAGAAACAGCAGGTAATTGGGCATGTGGAGGGTTGGCAGTCAATTAAACTAGAGAAGGCAGTAATCAAGAAGAGCCTTGGGGATTCAAATTAAGGGAGAAATGATGGACTTGTTAATAAATGGTGTTCGGATAACTGAAGAGCCATATGGAAAAAAGATAAAATTGAAATCGTTTTTCACACCATATGCTAGTATTAATTACAAAAATGAAGCCATAAAATACTAGAAGAAAATATAGGCCTCAGTAACTAGGAATGGTAAAACTTTCTTGGCTCTGACTCAAAATCCAGGGAAAGAATTAAGAAATTTGGCTACTTGAATCTAGTCAAGCCTCTAGCTCTAACTACCAGTTTACAAGAAATTTAGGAGATAAAAGAACCAGTTTAACGACACCACAGGGCGCAATCAGCAAAATCTAGAATATGGATACTTCTGCTTTGTGAGTGGTTTTCTTTAACAATTAAATGTAAAAAAAGGAGGGAGGGGTATTTTTGGATTAAGAGACTCAAAAGACACATTAACTGAATGCAATGTGTGGATCTTGTTTGTACTCGTTTTTTAAAAAAACTATTAAAAAGGCAATTTTGAAACAAAATTCAAACACTGTGTGGATAATTGGATAATTCTAAAGAATTATTAATTTTATTAAGTGCAATAACAGAAGTGTGTTTATGTTAAAAAGAGGCCTTACATTTTAGAGATATAGATTGAACTATTTACAAATGAAATGGTATGATCATTGATATTTATTTACTTTAATCCAGTAAGATGTGTGTGGGAAATAAGAGGTATAAATGAAATTAAATGGTATATAGATTAATAATTATAAAAGTTGGATGATAAGTACATGAGGACTCGTTATACTATTCTTGTTACTTTGGAGTAAATCTAAAATTTCCCAGAGCACTGATGGCCTTTGT
>NW_011888782.1:31496411-31541503 GCF_000151845.1 Pteropus vampyrus | reverse complement strand
GAGAGCAGAAGCTTCTGTCCCTGTGGAGTTTGGGTGCACTGCGCTTCCAGCACGTGGATATGTTCACCAACCCAGGAGTTCTCCAAAACCCCTAGTTTGGGGATTTTTATGGAGGCCTCATCACATAGGCACGATCAATCATTAGCTCAATCTCCAGTGCCCTCCACTTCCCAGAGGATAGGGATATGAAGCTGAAAGTTCCAACCTTCTAATCATGGCTTGATTGGCCTTTCTGGCAATAGCTTATATCCTGAAGATACCCAGGAGCCAAGCCAGAGTCTCCTCATTGGAACAAAAGAGGCTCCTATCACCCAGGAAATTCCAAGAGATTTTGGAAGCTCTGTTAAGAAACAGAGTCAAAAATCAAGTATTAGAACAAAAGATGCTCTTAGAGCTCTTATCACTTAGGAGCATCTTTTGGGACATAACCCTTTTGAGAAACAGCAGGTAATTGGGCATGTGGAGGGTTGGCAGTCAATTAAACTAGAGAAGGCAGTAATCAAGAAGAGCCTTGGGGATTCAAATTAAGGGAGAAATGATGGACTTGTTAATAAATGGTGTTCGGATAACTGAAGAGCCATATGGAAAAAAGATAAAATTGAAATCGTTTTTCACACCATATGCTAGTATTAATTACAAAAATGAAGCCATAAAATACTAGAAGAAAATATAGGCCTCAGTAACTAGGAATGGTAAAACTTTCTTGGCTCTGACTCAAAATCCAGGGAAAGAATTAAGAAATTTGGCTACTTGAATCTAGTCAAGCCTCTAGCTCTAACTACCAGTTTACAAGAAATTTAGGAGATAAAAGAACCAGTTTAACGACACCACAGGGCGCAATCAGCAAAATCTAGAATATGGATACTTCTGCTTTGTGAGTGGTTTTCTTTAACAATTAAATGTAAAAAAAGGAGGGAGGGGTATTTTTGGATTAAGAGACTCAAAAGACACATTAACTGAATGCAATGTGTGGATCTTGTTTGTACTCGTTTTTTAAAAAAACTATTAAAAAGGCAATTTTGAAACAAAATTCAAACACTGTGTGGATAATTGGATAATTCTAAAGAATTATTAATTTTATTAAGTGCAATAACAGAAGTGTGTTTATGTTAAAAAGAGGCCTTACATTTTAGAGATATAGATTGAACTATTTACAAATGAAATGGTATGATCATTGATATTTATTTACTTTAATCCAGTAAGATGTGTGTGGGAAATAAGAGGTATAAATGAAATTAAATGGTATATAGATTAATAATTATAAAAGTTGGATGATAAGTACATGAGGACTCGTTATACTATTCTTGTTACTTTGGAGTAAATCTAAAATTTCCCAGAGCACTGATGGCCTTTGTGGCAGGAGAATGCCAAGATAGGGTGCTGCCAAGGAGGTTCATAGTGATAAAGGACTGAACTCTGAGAGTGTCATTGGAGTGGAGGGGAGGGTCTAGAATTGGACAGTATGAAGGAGATAGAAGTAGTAGAACTTGATCTAATAAATAATTGAGAAGCTAAAGAAACAGGAATCAGAGATTGTTGTCAGGTTTCAGGCTTAGATGAGTGGCTGCATGTTGGGGCCATTTACCAAGCAAGGCAGTTCAGAAGAGCTTAAAGTTAGGGGTGAAGGGAGTGATAGATTCCATTTCTGACAGATTGCATTTGAGGCGCAGTGTGGAACATCAGAGTTTAGAAAAGAAGTCTGCAGTAGAGATAGTGTTTTGCCGATTATCAACTGCAGCATAACTTCCATGGAAACGTGGAGTGTAGGCTCAAGAAAATGCTCCCTTTATGAGCAGGCTCTTCTTACCAAATTAATAAATTACTATTGGGCTGTTTTAACATTAAAAGAACAAAGTGGCTTAAACTGGGAGAATGATATAAGAGAATAAAATAGTGATATACGATATCCATTCTGTCCTATTTCCTATTAATTTCCATTTTGAACGTGTGATAGATATTCAAGGTTTAAGTGCAGGATTTTCTTGTTTCATTTTCTTTCCCCTAATAAAGGAGTTTTCAAGAGAACATTAAGGCTTTAATACATTGGGGGGTGGGGAGGAAATCTCATGTGAAAGATAAAATCTTACTTTTTATTTTTTACCTCGTTTATTTTTTTTCTTCTATTTTTTTTCCATGTTGTCTACAGTATTATGAAAACTGAAGAAAAACATCAAAACCATCTAGATCCAGGGCCACAGTTCAATTTTCTGTATTTTTTTCAATTTTCTGTCCTTAAAACAGCCAAGATAGTGTTAAATCTTTGGGTTGACACATGTATTCAGAAGGAGCCATGGAGATACTGATATAATAAGTTTGTGTTAGAGATTGACTTATGCCTGGGACAAGGCAAAGAGAAGAAAACTCAGTCCCTATGATATTTGTTGCTGGGGAAGCATCAGGCCATCTGCTAGGTTCTAATAAAACATGACAATAACATTTCGGTTTGAAGCACAGAATGATTTTCCAGAGCAAAATTCAAGTTTGTCAGCAATTGAGGCTCTTGTCGGTCTTTTTTTCTTTTTAAGATAATGGTATCTTTAGCATTTATATTCAAATAAAAAGAGAAGGATATTAATACCTTTCCTGTTCTGTTCTGGACAGAACAGGAAAGGTATTATTCGCAGAATCTTGTGTTGACTGCCCATTTCAAACTCTGCAGACTGCCATTTGAAGCCTCCATAATTTCGTTTCACCCAAGACCACTTAAATCAGAATTTTGATGGGTTGGACTCAGGCATCAGTTTTTTAAAAAACTTTCCCCTGGTGATTTGAATGTGCAATCAAGGTCAAGACCCACTGTGGTTCCAATATGAGGAAGGAAAGACAGCAGGGGCATTTGGATTATCTATGGTCAGAATACATGTGAAGAAGCTTTTCAGAGCTTCAGGTGGCAGCTATGATGTGTGTGCATGTGCGCCTATGTGTGGGTGTAATGCGTATGACCTCTCTCTGCCCTGGCTCACAGGTGAACGCCGTGCGGGTGTATGTGAACAGCTCCTCAGAAAACCTCGACTACCCAGTCCTCGTCGTGGTTCGCCAGCAGAAAGGGGTACTGTCCTGGCAGGTTCCTCTGCTCTTCCAAGGACTGTGAGTAGGTCTTCTCCCAAACACTTCTACTACATCGGTGTCTTTCAATGTCCTAGACCTTAATTGGTCTTTTCCCTAGGGAAAGGATAAATTTCACATTTGGAATGTTGACATTATGCGTGCTCATCGCAAACACTCGTTGTGTTGCATACCCTGGCATGCTCAGCTCTGTTCAATTCTGTCCTCTTTGAAGTTCAGATAAGCTATTTTGCCTAGATTTGTAGCACCCGGAAGAACTGTATCCAGGATAATTCTATCCAGGATTAAATAAATGTTCTGTAGCTCTTGGTTGGTTAGCAGGCCATCCACCGAGGACAGAGCTAGGCCCAGCAGTTGACTTAAGTGAGTAACGCCTCCTCCGTTGTTCAGAATGCCCACCAAGTGTGTGTTCTTGAGTATTACTAAGTGATAGGAGCTGGGGATACAACAGTGAAAAAAAAAAAACCAGAGTCATTGTCCTCATTGAGTTTATATTTTTACAGGTGAAACTATCGAAAGCATTACAGCACTGTAAGAAAAAACCCAGAAGTGCATATAGACATGGACATATACTTTTAAATTGTTTTTAAAAGTTGAAGAATTTGATAATTAAAATACTGACTCTGAGAGCCTTGACTTGGACTCTGGGGCTTTCTTTATGCTCCATTTAGCAAAAGCTTAAAGAATGGTAAAATGGACTCTCCTGGTTGTTTCATCAGGACAGTTTCTCTTTTATAATTTGATATTTTTCCTCCCTGAATTAGGAGGATGGTTTAATGTAATGTAGATACAGCCTAAGTGAACTGGTCATCCAAAACAGTCTTCACTTCCCTGTTATCATGTCACAGAACCCTACATCCAAAACACTGAATCTAAAATCACTATTAATAGGTCCAGTCTGAAATTTAAAATATAAGGACTTGAAAACAAATTCGAGGAGAAATGAAATGCTTCTTTCCTGCTTGTTCGTTGAGCCTGTTTCTCATTCTTACTGGTTTTTTTCCCTCCATTGGCTGCTACAGATACCAGAAGAGCTACAACTACCAGGAAGTAAGCCGCACCTTATGCCCCTCAGAAGCAACCAATGAAACAGGACCACTGGAGCAACTGATATTTGTAGATGTAGCATCCATGGCACCTCTGGGTGCCCAGTACAAACTGCTGGTTACCAAGATCAAGCACTTCCAGCTACAGTAAGCAAGACTCACTGGGGCCTTTCTCTGTTCACTCGTCTTCTCTTCCTGTGCTTGTGCATGCTCAATCTAGCTTTCTTCCTTACAGCTCAGCATTCTAGAAAGAAATTATCTACTTGGCATATTGTCTTAACACCTTCAGATCTCTCTTGCTTATAGCTGGGCAGCAGAGCTTTATATTTTCTGTGCAATAGGGAGGCGGTAGAGGACTAGTGCAGAGAAGGAGGGTGTTTGACGTTGTAGGTGTGTCTATTCTTGGGGGTCTGTGTGAGGGCCCTGTCCTGTCTGCAGTCCAGGTAAGAGTCACTGGTGACTGGGTACTTTCGTATTACTCACCAGTGCCACTCTTCTAAACGAAGTTCTTTTTTTTGTTTTAAGGAAGACCTTAAGCTATTTTTTTTTCTATCTTTATTGCTATTCCAGTTTTCTCCTTTCAGGTTAGGAATGTATAGAGTTAGAAAATGATAAAGTATATGATTTTGTTCTTTGTGCAAAATTAATGACTATTTCCTCCTTCTCCTTGCTCTTCCATCCTTTGTAACAAAATCAATTGGAATACACCATCTCAAATTGTTTATATTAGAGGTGGAATATAACAAATTCGTTTGGCAGCATTGTCCCCATTGTTCTCTCCCTGAGGTTACTCTTGTAAGACATCGTGTAAATCTGTGTGTAAATTTAAACAGAAAGACTAAGGTTATTTCTTAATAAGGCCAGAAACTTCAGGGAGTTTTCTGCCCTATCCTACTCCAAGCTCAAGGCTTTTTAAGGGTCCAAACCATTTCCTCCCCTCTCAGTGTTTTAAATAAAGTTTGAATGAAAATATTGTTGAATTAGTCATATAAAAATTAAAATTTATACTCATCAAAGCATCATTAAGAAAACAAAAAGATAAGCCATAGATATAAAGGGAGAATATATTTCCAACACACATAAAGATAAGCCATAGATATAAAGGAGAATATATTTCCAACACACATAAAGTCAAGGGGGTTCTTATGCAGAATATATAAAGAACTCCTACAAATCAATAAGAAAAAACAGGCAAACTCCTGGATGCTATCCCCATTTACCACCTACCCTTCTGTGGCTCTGGCTTCTTATAGGCAAGAATCTTGTTGCCTATGAGTCTGGGCACTGCACCAGGTGGGGGCTGGCACCCAGATGGATGCAAGTCTGTATGGCCAGACACAGGTCCAGACCCAGCTTCATGGAACAAATAGGTTTTCTGAGGCAAAAATGAGGAGATCTCGGAAGCAGAAACTGTACTTGAGAAAACAATCCTGTGACCTGGACCTCTCACTAGAACTTTGGGACAGAGACAGAAGAATCTCAGAAGGGTAATCAATGTTTATATTTACCTGAGGGGGTGGGAATATATTTTTTATATTTATATATGAATATTATTTATTTTATATATAAATTTATATTGTACTATATATTCTATATTACATAGAATATATGTCATAAATATATAAATATAATATATTATAAATAAATATATATAAATAGACTCAAATATGCCCAGTAAAGACAAAAAATGTCATTTTTAAAAAATGAAAACTAAATATATGTTGCTTACAAGAGTACAAAGTTAGTGTAGTATGCCAATATTATACGAGATACTCCTTAATGCAAAAAGCATTATTAGAGATAGACATTTCATATTTCTAAAAGAATTATTCACCAGGAAGACTTAAATTTAAAGTCTAAATTGATATGCACCTAGTGACATTGCTTCAAAATATACAAAACAAAAATTACAGAATGAAAAGAAAAACTGGACAAATCCACATCCTTCGAGGAAGACATGTCTACAGCTGATAAAATAAGCAGACCAAAAATTTTAATCAGTAATTAGATAGAATAGGCATTGGCAAGCTATGGCCTATAGGCTGGCCATTAGATTTTGTAAATAAAGTTTTATGGGGTCACAGCCCTACCCACTCATTTACATATTGTCTGTGGCTGTTTTCTTGCTATAATGGCAAAGTTGATTAGTTGGGGCAGAGACATTATGGCCATAAGCCTAAAATATTTACTATTTGGCCCCTTAAGAAAAACTTTGCCAATACCTGATATAAAAGAGCAGACAACATGATTAATAAATTTGAATTAATTAATGTATTTGGAAAACCTCATCCCAAAATGATGCCTAATTTTTTTCAAGACCACATGCAACATTTACCAAAATTGTCGAGCTCTAATACATATCGGTAAATTTCAAAGGACTAAAATCCTTTGTATGGAATTGATATAGAAATAAACCACAAAATGATATATAGAAAACCACAAATGTTTAGAAGTTAAGTAATCTGCTTCTAAATAACTTATGAGTCAAAGAGGAAGTCACAATGGAAATTAGAAAATATTTTTAATAAATTATAATGAAGATATGGCATATTCAAACTTTTAGGATGCAACTAAAGCACTGCTTAAAGAAAATGTATAGCAAGTATATATGTTAAAAAAAGAAGAATGCCTGAAAATTACTGTATTAAGTATCCATTTCAAGAAGTTAGAAAAAAGAATTGAAAATCAAACTCAAAAAAAGTAAAAGAAAGTAATAAGAGTACAAAAAATGAAATAGAAAACAAATTGACAGTGGACAAAATGAACCAAACTACAAGCCAATTATTTGAAATGACTTCTATTATTTTTATACCTTAAAAAAAAAAAAAGACAGGCAAGCCCACTGGGGAAAAAATAGGTAAGAGACTTGAACAGACACTTCACTAAAAAAGCTATCCAAATGGTTCAAAAACACAATTTCATTAGCTATCAGCAATACAAATTAAAACAATAATGAGATTTCACTACACCTACCAAACTGCTATAATTCGAAAGGACTGACAGTGCTGTTCCACTCCTAGTTACATACCTAACTCCTAGATATATATTGTTGTATTCATTTAACAGAACATTACACAACAATAAAAATGAACAAACTGTTGCTATACCTACCAACATGGAAAAATCTCACTAATACAATGTTGAGCAAAAGAAAGCAGACACAAGGAATACAGCCTTTTTGCTTCCATTTATATCAAGTGTAAAAACAGACAACTGTACTGTCATGTTAAACATCAGGATAGTGGTACCTTTAGGAAGGAAAGAGGAAGTACATGGTTATGTTTGCCTGGTCAGAATTCATTCAGATGCATACTCATGACTTGTATTGTTTTCTATGTGTGTTATACTTCAGTAAAAAGGTTAAATTTTAAAAAATTAGGATATTTAAACATAGTATATACTACTTTTTTGCAGCTATTTTTCTGACTAGAATATTCTGTTCTATGATAAAGTGCTCCTTGAGTTTTTAAAGGTAGTTTACAAAAAACCTGTAGCCAATAGAGTTGCTAATAGGAATCAAATGCTTATCTCAGTCTTCTCTACATCCCTTGACCATGTATACCCATACAGACAGATGGACAGATGGATGAATGAATGGTCAGAATGATGGAGAATTAGTCATAGCATTTTTTCCAAGACCTTCCATTAATTTTGGCATAGAAAAAGGTGACGTGATAATTCAAGAACAAAGATTCACCTTACCTGCCCCCCGCCCCCATCACCAAAGAAAAGGCAGGAAAAAATTCCCTAGTGGATAAGATCCACCCAGATCAATTAAATCAGAAGGAGGTTTGAGCATTCATGTATATTTTCTTAAAGTTTCCTAAGTGATTCTAATATTAGCCCAAATTGAGAATCACTACATTTAAGCAATTTCTAAATATGGTGCTTATGTTTCATTGTTTTAATAATTAAATCTATTTATGATATTAAACAATATGAGAATTCATGGTTTCACATTTGAAGGAGGTGGCAGCACATTAGTTGAACAGAGGGCAGTTTGAACTTCAGAGAAGCCTTGCCTTTACTGATTGGTCTCTGTGTCTTTCACTTGTCACTGTCACCTAGAGGCAGTGTACTTAAATTCTAGGGCCAGTTTTCTGTGAGATTAGTTAGAGCCTTTGGAGAACTGAATTCTGTGAAATTAAAGTTGTAGATCACAACTCTGTGCAAGTGTTAATGAACGATATGCACGCTGATGACACTACAAATTTATTTCCTCACACTGTTTTCTGTTCCCACCTCTTATACTGTGACTTGATCTCAGCAATCAGACTTTCAGAGGTGAATGCACACAGTTATTAGCGCTTTTATGAGAATAAGATAAGCCTGAGAAGTGAAGATTTCTTCCTGCCTCAGCTCTGTATTGTCCCACACCAGCCTTGCCAGTGACCCGGAAATTCAGAGGATGATGGTAAAAGGCAAGAGCAGAGGATTGTAGTGAGATCTGGACTCTAAGTTTTGAGAGAAACACTAAAGAATTAATTCAAAATTCCTAACATTGCAGTTGCTGTTGTATGTTTTTTAGTGGCAGACTAGAAGGTATATGAAACGTATTCCAGGATTTTTTTTCTAGAATCATAGGTTTTCAGAAAGGAAGGTTTTAGGGGGATCTAATCCACTCATTTTATTTTTACAGATCAGCAAACTGATACCAGAGAAGTTAAGTGACTTGTCCAAACTCACATAGCTAGGGAAGAACAAAATCGAGACTAGATCCTACTTTTCTTACTCCCAGTTCTGAGTTCTTCCTACTATAACATGCTATTTCTACTTTCTGTTTAAAATTGTCCTCACAATTTTTATATTGCCCTAAATACGTTTTTTAAGTCCCTGAAACGTTTATTTATTTAAGTCCAGCTTTAAAAATAAAATTTTGCATTAAAGCATTACTCCCCAATCCACCTCCATACACACGTATATACAGCTTTGCCACCACTCATTTTTCTAAACTCCAGTGCCCTGATGTTCAGTGTTTTAGAGTGTGTTGCAGAGTGTGAAGTTGCAGACAAGGAAAAGCAGGAGGCTGTAGGAGCAGGCAGACACCTGATCATGGGGTGGGAGGAGCTTAGAAAGGGTGTTAAGAAATTTAGGCAGTTGTGATAGTTGTGTAGAGAATGGATTTGAAGAGGACAAGAATAGATGCAGAGAAATTAAAACACTGATGCAATGGTCAAAATAAATTATAAAAAGATGAACTGAAGAATCTGGAGGTAAAACTGACAAATTTGATTGGATATGAGGAGTAAGGAAAATGGGAGAGTCAAGGATAACCTTCTACTTGTAGACAGAGGTACCACTAAGAGAAAATGAGAATTTTGAGGAGGTAGGGAAGAGATAGTATGTTCACTTTGGGACATGTCAAACTTGAAGTACTAGTGTCCAGCAGAGTATTAGATATATACCAGCATGATGCTTAGGAAAGAGGTCTGGGTTACAGATAGCAGACTGGTAGAAACGCTTCAGGAAGACTAGTCTACATAGTGCCTGAGGTGGAGTTATAGGAGATAGGACTGGACAGGCAGTACCGAATCATTTTTTTTGAGATCTTGTATGCAACACGAGGGAGTTAAGACTTCATCTTTCAGGTTATGGGAGCCACTAAAGGATTTTAAGCAATTAAATAACGTACAGATTTGATTTTTAGAGATGACTTTAGTTGCAATGTGGAAGATAAACTGGAGAGAGGGGAGGGTAGAGACAAATAGGCCAATGAAAAGATATTTGAATAGAGAAAAATATAAAATGATTAGAGTCTGAATATGGTATAGCAGCAACAAAGCCGTAAGGGATAAAAAGAGTCAAGTAATGTATATATATATAGAATAATTCAAAAATTCAACAGATATATGTGGCAGAATAAAAGCTATAGTCCTACATGAATACTTGCAGGCTTCAAGCTTCCTTTAGCTTTCTATGCAGGGATCTTGAGTCATTTTTTTTTTTTTTTACTTTACAAAAGTATTCTTTTATTTGTATATAGATAAATCCATTTAGATGATATATGAGTCCATAATAAATCTATCCACAAATTATAAATAGAATTAAAGATATACATTCTCTACATATTTATATAGATAAATATTGATAATGTATATATTTTTAATTAATTAATTTAATTTTTATGATGATATTGGTTAATGAAATCCAATAAGTTTCAGCTGTACCTTTTAACAGTAAGGCATATATATGTTTACATTATGTGTTCACCTCCCATAGTTAGATTACTTTCTGTCACCACATATTTGACCCCTTTTACCCCATCTACCTCCCCTCTCCCCTCTATCCTCTGGTAACCACTATTGAGTCTTTGTTTTGAGAGAATTTTGAGTGAGATAGTTCACTTACCCTGCTGTGAGAAGTAGTAGACTTTTTGAAGAAATGGATGAGTGAAGAGACTTTTATTTATTTATTTTTATGCCTACAGCATTTGGTCTTCCTAGATGGTCTCCCATCCAAGTACTAACCAGCCTAACCCTGCTTAGCTTTCAAGATCAGACTAGATCGGGCATGTTCAGGGTGGCATGGCCATGGAGTGAAGAGACTTTAAGACCATTTTGCTCTGTGTCGTACTATATAATCACCCTTTGTTATTAGGGGGTATACTACAGTAATGATTTACATTGCTTTTCAATTTTTTTTCTTATTGGATGACATATCAGGCAAAGACTGTGCTTCAGGTAGGAGCAGGTGCATCCAGCTTACTTACAATTAGTAGGACTTGGTGACTAATCAAGTGTGGGAAGTGATCAGAAGGAAGGAGTCCAAGATGACTCTGACAATGATGTCCGAAGTCTGGTGAGGCTTACTGACAAAGAGACATAGCGGGTCAGGATCAGGGGAATGATAGCACATTCCATTTTGATCTCGTGGAGTTTGAGGTGTTTGAGAGGCAGTCAAGAGCAGAAGGGATTAGCCCCTGTGACTGGAGCTCAGGAGATAGCCCCAGGCTGGACATGGACACTTGAGTTTCATCAGCATTTTTGTGGGTTTTGTGGCAGCTGAATACATATGTGATTTTTATGTCAATTGTATAGGAAGATAGATTAGGTAGGTAGGTAGATAGATAGATAGATAGATAGATAGATAGATAGATAGATAGATAGATGATAGATAGATAGATAGATAGATAGATAGATAGATAGATAGATAGATAGATAGATAGATAGATATAATGTATGTGGCTAAGGAAAATGAGGTCAAAAACAGGAGTGTGGGTAACATTCTCATTTAAGGAATGGTCTGAGAAACAGAAACTAAGAGAAGCTGAGTAGGCATAGCCAGATGTGTGGGAGAAAACTAAGGAAAATTGGTGTCACAGAGCCCAAGAGAGGAAAGAGTTTCAAGACAGAGGGAGTGATTGTCAGTGTCAAATGTCACAGACAGGTAAAGTTACTGGATTTAGCCATTAGGAGATGACTATTAGGGAGATGGTGGGGAGTGGAAAGACCTGATAGCCCTGAGGAGTAGAAAGAATGAATGAGAGATGAGAGCAGAATACTCTTTTAAGAAGCTGGTTTGTGGAGGAGAGAGAGGATGTAGAATGACACAGAAGGAGAGAAATACAGAGAAAAGGGAGGAATTTTGTTGGGGCGTTTTGTTTATTTATTTTGAAAATGGTTGAGACTATAGTATATTTATAAACCAAGGGGTAGAAAGGCAGATAAAATTTACAAGAGAGTTGGATTTTGTAGAAGCAAAGTCCCAGAGAAGGGAAGAAAGGGTATGATTTAGCACATGTGTGCAAAGTTTATACTTAGACCAGAGTGATGAGGTGGAGGTTACAGAGGACGAGAGGGCTGGTGGAAGGGTTGTAGTAAGCAAAGGGAGATCATGACAGATGGCAGTAAGTAGATAAAAGGAAATGATATTCTGAAGTCCATAGTCCAAGTGAATAACAGGGTATAATTTCTTTTAACAATAAAGTAGGGATTTTGAATGCCCATTGTGCTCTGTGCTAGGGCTTACTATCATAAAATGAATAATAGGCCGTGAATCTCAGGGTCCTCTCTGGTGCTCACCTCAAAAACTACTTAGCTTTTGTCCCCGGCTCTCTTTCCACTTTCCCTTTCTTCCCATCCCCCTTTCCTTTTCTTCTGTTTTATTACTCTCCTGCACATATTTTTCTTCTCTCTCTTTACCTTACCCATGGGCCTCTGTCTTCCTTTCCTTCTCCTGTCTTCCTTATCTACACACCCATCTCTCCTGACTCCACCCATTCCTTTTCTCTTCCCCTCTTCTTCAAATTAGCCAAAACAAAGGAACAAAGTCAGTTTTTATTTTTATTATATTTATTGAATAAACATTTGTTTCCCGTGTTTAAAACAAATAAAGTGAAATTTTTATACTTCTTTTTCTAAAACTAAAGGTGTACATGAGTCTCACTTAGCTTTGTTCTGTTGATTAATGACCCTTGATAAAATAATCCTTCCCTACCTCTGTCAAGGCTCATGGAGAAGGAAGCAGAACTTTTCATCTGTAACAGACATGTTTATTTTGCACACACTGTTGACTCTGTGAAAAGAGAGGACTTAAATGTGATCATCTTAAAGAACAAGAAAAAAAATGAAAACCTCAAAAAATTCATATCGATGTCCATACATTCTGTGTTACACCTGGAATTCAAATGATAGAGGGGAATAAAAAAACATATTTCTGGCCAAAGAAAACTGGTTACTTCTGGAAATCTTATGCTGTCTGTTACTAGCCAAGAAAATCAGTGTTCTTTTTGTTCCCTTGACCTGGCAAGGAACAGAAATGAAGGCCACATGTTGCCCTAGTAACAGACGACACTCCCCACATGAAGAGAGCTCTACCTAGCCACACACAGTGCTGTGGGTCCTCACTCTGGCCATAGAATCTCAGGAGCACAAACATAACTGACACCGACTTTGGCTTCTTTAGGTGACCAAAGGCCACAAGTTTGTAACAGTGCCTCAGCAGAACCAGTCCTTGACACTGAAGATGATTTCTGTTGAGACTGGATGTATAAAAATTGCTTCTATTACTAAATTCTGAGCCCAGTCTGCCAACAGCCTAAATTGTTGTTCATTACCTTTAGAAATAGTTTTTGAATTTTATGACTTCTCAACAATACCTCCAATTATAAACTTTGGCAAAAAGCCAAAGACAGCCCTTACAAAACTATAGAGAGGACCAAAGTTGTCTTTGTGTTTTCCAGTCTCTTGGACTGTTTCACATATGTTCGTTTCAGACAGTGCTCTATGCTACAAATGTATGCTTCCCACAAACTCCTCATACTCTGCTTTCCTCAGTGCTGGATTACTGCTGTCTTTCACAGGAGAATGAAAATACCTAATAAGATAATTCACAATAAATTACTAACTTGAGAGAAAATAACTCCATTATATTCATTTATTTGGAGGTACTTGCATTTTAAAGGAGTGCCTTAAAAGGAAATGCCAAACCCAAAGAGGACAAAATCTTAGAGGGGAATTTCAACCCAGTGGCAGGCAACTAGGGAGGTACATGGGGGGCAGGAATAGCATACTCCTATCCCTAGAGACCCTCCCGTGGTGATCATCTACTAACCACATTTTTTTTAATGATCTTTTGCCATGGATACATCAAAATTATTTTGATGAGTTGTCTTCATTATCTACAAAGACTTCAAACCTTCTTTTTTTCCTCTCTTCACCTCACTTCTGACACCTAAACCCTGTGCTTGATTGTAAAATCTTAAGAGAATCCAAAGGCAAAAGTGTCTACAAAAATAAACAAAGTACTTGTATAGGTATGACTTCATGGGCATTTAAAGACAGAAAATTGAATCCCTTCCCAGTTTGATCATTCTTGAAACCACCAAATTCCCATGCAGTTTACTTTGTAAGTTTGAAGAGACCAGACAGTACTTCACAAATGATTAGCCTTTTCTTGCACCCAGTTTCAGAGGGCTTTCTTTTAAATAATTTCTGCTTGCTAACTTATGCTTTTCTCTCACTTTTCCGCTTTCCTCTCTCCCATTTACATTTCTCAGGACAAATGTTGACTTTCACTTCACTGCCAGCCCCTCTCAACCTCAGGTAAGTGAAGGGGTTCAGAGTTATGGTTCTACCTGATAGTGTTACCCAAAGAAACCATGGTAACAGGTAGAGTCAGCATGTGGTGTTGTCCTTGATCTTTCACAACTTAAGATATATTTGTATTTTTGGAATGTTATTCATGCTACTGGGATTTTGGACACAACATTTAATCTTATCACCGGAAATGGTGTGAAATGGGAGACATGACATTTGTTTATAGACATTCCTTCTCTCAACTTTCAGCAAATTGTGTACCTATTATGTACCAAGCAGTATTAGACTGTACTAGGTGCTGGGGATAGCAGGGTGAAGAAGAGAGAGATGCAAATTCTGCCCTCATGAGCCTTATAATTGGGATGTGGTGAGGGAACAGAGAGTGGAAGGCCAACACTAAACAGATATACAAATAATTAATTGGCATGGAGAAATAATAAAAATAAGATAGATTTTAATTTCTACAGTGTTGTGGGTAGAATAAATTAGTTTCTCCTGTCATAAAGAAAGAACAGGAATACTGACAAAAATTATTAGAAAAATTAGAAATTTATGTTGTGCTCTCCATTAAGCCATAATTATAAACAGAATAAAGACATGAAAACTGTGATTAATTCAGGCTGCTTTTCTGGTGACACTTCTAGCTATCTAACTTCCTTCCCCCTCTTCCCTCCGCCCCCCATGGCTTCTGAAAGAGTTAAAATTTATGCAATAGTTTAAAACAGATTTGCTTAATGTCCTGATATTTATTGTAACTCTTCTGCAGGCTGTAATACAGCTTTGGCCATAAATGGTTACTTAATTTTTGCTTTGGATATGCTAAAACTGGGATTAACATGTTATATGGACACTATTGTGACACTATTACAACTGCCTGTGTGATGATAAATATTTTCAGAGAGAAAGCCATGATTTGTAGTGTTTGCCCATTTCTGTGGTGTAAATACCTTCACCAAGGCTGATTTCGTGCTGCCAGCATGATGTCATTGCACACAGAGTTGGGGAGAAATGTATACAATTAGCTCCCCAAAACTGTATGAGCCCGCTCTCACATCTTTTAAGAGTTAAATTTCTCAGTGGTGAAAGCCTCTATAGTGCATATACACTGCCACCCAGTGACAGAAGAAGACTATAGACTCACAACCCATTTCCCTCAACATTTATTGGCCACTTAATTCATGAAATATTTGAAAGCACTAATTGCTAGGTGCAATGAGAGATATCTAGAAAGGGAGGAAAAAACTTGCACCCCAACTTCAGAATGAGTACAGTCTGATAGTCCTGTGCAGAGCTATAGTTAATATGATATACTGAATGTTAGAATGCACTTTCAGTTTGCAGATGGAAAACCCATTGTGATTATATATTGTGGCTTCCTTTTATTTAAAAAGAAAAAAAGTATGTAAATATTAAAGCCTAAGTAGTGTATATATAAACCCCAAATTAGGGTAAAATATACTTATAACAAACTAATAAAAAACAAAATAGAAACTTGTCGATATCTATGAAAGTCTTACTTTAGTATTAACTATTCTCATTTTGGCTTGAACTTTATATCCTCTTCAACTGTAGAAAAGCTTTTATATTCCTACAAACTCACTCAAACTATTGCACATTTTCAGATAACCTTTATCATCACTGTCTGCCTCTGTTCTTGTAAATAGAAACAAGTTATAGAAACTAGGCAGGTAATCGGGACCCAGGATGGTGATTTTTGGCCTAAATTCCAGCCATTGCTTTGGACGCTTGTTATTTGCTTATTTCTGATAAAAGTAAGTTAACAAGGCAAGAGTCAAACACATTTATGTGGGGTTTCTAGTAATTCAGAGGTAAATAAGTTTGATAATATTTTGGCATATAGATAAGGCTTCAGTAGATGTCTACTGCTTGCACAAAACCAACTCCTATATAGGTATACATGTGGTGAGTGCTCACTGTTGCTAAAAGTAGCCACAGTAATGGTTTTGAATCGCAAGAGTTGGTTCCCCTAAGAACCAAGGACACCTCTTGGGAATTCCAGAGGATTCACCTTTGGAAGAGGCCTGTATCACATGAATTGAATCAAGCTCCAAAATGAAAGCACAAAGTGAGGTAGGTTCTTGTGAGTCTTGCCATCTGTTAAAAGGCATGAACAGACTTCTAAACAGCAGCGTTAATGACACTCCTTAATCTTGGAATTTTTTTTTTCCTTCCATAAGAAAGCTTTGGAATAATGAAAAACATTATATTTTTATCTCTCTGGTTCTCAGAATAAGGTTAGTAAAGAGGATGTTGGAATACAACATTAAGTTTTAACATATTTTGCCTCACTTTAAAGCGATAGATTTGTCAGAGTCCTCAAATATGTTTTGGTTGGTTTCCTCAAAATTTTAATCACGTATTTCATGTCAAGTTTCTCAACTAGTTACCTTATTTATAAGTATTTGGCAGAAGTGCCCTTTCTTCATCATTAGCAACATGTTTAAAACTTAGAGTTAATAAACTTTTTGAATGGATTTACAATCTAAGTAGGTGAATAGTATAACCTGTTTCTATTGTAAATTTTTTCTGATTCTGATGATATTTGAGAAATACTTTTAAAGATACTCAGCCTGCCCAAAATTGTGAACTTATTTCAGAGGGCTAGATATAAGCCTTGGTCTTTAAATGTTGTTTCACTATATTCCAGCCAGGAAATAAATTCTTTAGCAAAAAGTCTATGGGGAGGATGGGTCCAGTGCTAACTCTTGCCTATGGGAAGGTGATTAAGATTCTTGAAGAACAGGCTTATCTGCTTGTCAAAGTGGAGCTTTGTATTTCAAAATGACCACACTGAAGTAAATCTAGTTTCATATTCATCCTACATATTCCTAATTCAAATGTTGGAGGGTCTTCTTAATAGAAACTGAAATAAATGTAGCAAAATTTAGTTGAGAAAGAAATACCATGGCAAATGAAATGGCAACACTGTGTGACATGGCTACTTGTTCAATGTATTCCGAATATCTGGCACAGAGCCCTGCAGAGAGCAGTTGTTCAAAATGTGTGAAATGAATGACTAAAGGAACTAATAGAGGCTTACAGGGATTTGCATCTGAACGTTGTGCCTAATATTAGAAGAAAGAGTCCTATTCATATGAAAATAGTTTAAGTTCATGGTTTTAACAAATCATTTCTTTCTTTTTCTTATTCTCAGTATTTTCTATACAAATTTCCTGAAGATGTGAACTCAGTTATCATTAAAGTTGTATCTGAAATGGCTTATCCATGTGCTGTTGTCTCAATCCAGAATATCAATGTGAGTCTTAATCACTTGTCAAACTTCCATTATATTGTCCCAGGATAAATGAAAGAGAAGGGTGAAGGCCATGTCTATCTACCTCCCGTAAAACTGCTAAATAGTAAGAACAGTACCTTGTACACACAGTAGGCAGTCAATGGTTGGAGACTTTGATTTGGGGAGATAGAGAATACTTGATGCTTCACCAAAATAAACAAAGGGAGGAAGAGGCAGGGAGGGAGGGATGATCATGACAAAGTACAAGGAAAACAAAGTTGTGGACTACAGGAGAAAAAATAGGAACCTATCATTTGTTCTAAGTTTTAAAATGACAAAAAATGTATGATTTCACTAGTATGGGAATAGAAAACAAAAATTAATAAAAGAAATAACAAAACAAAATAAAACAAAAACTCATGGATAGCAATAACAAAATGGTGGTTACTAGAGTAGAAGGGGTGGGGGAGGGGTCAAATATATAATAAAGGAAACTAGACTTTTGGTGATGAACATGCAAATAAAGTATACAGATATCAAGTTATAATGTTGTACACCTGAAATGTATATATTATTAACCAATGTTACCTCAATAAATTTAATTTAAAAAATATTGCAATATTAGGCCGTTTTTAGAGTCTCATAGGTGTTAATAAAAAATGGAAAGGTGTCATAAACTTTAAGACAACTGTTCAGTTCTCTTTGATATAAAGTGACTTTGACTTTAGAGGACAAAGCACCAAGTTTTAGGAGACCTTTCACGACTGTTCTGGGGAAAACTTTTTATGGTTTATGGCTCAGTAAGGAATCCCTTTTTCTGTAAGTGTGGTATGACATGATATGACACTAGCGAAGCTTTCCTTTTTATCTCTCATGTACATTGCAGTGCCCAGTATATGATCTCGACCACAATGTGGAATTTGATGGTGTCTATCAGTCCATGACCAAGAAAGCTGCCATCACACTACAGGTGAGACATCGCTTCCGTGGTCACTATTGTCAATGACAATGTGCAGTTTATGATCAGTTTACTTACTAGAGCAGCATTCAAAAGGGATCGCCATTCACTGTGTGCCTCGGACCTCTTTCCTTTCTGACTGGTTTTGAAACAAAGATTGCTATGTCTGAAATCAAAGGTTGGGTGATGGTGGATAATGCTACTCTACCAGGCACCCCATATCCCCCGGGGAATCTTGGGAACCCCGCTTGCAGTGAGACAAATATCTGACAGATTGCTTAGAGAGATAAGGGCAGAAAATTTCAATCTTCTCAATGGGGGATGCCAGTTTAGGGTAAAATTTATCTGATCTATTTAAAGCAATTAAACATAGTCTAATAATAATTTGTACAGTAATAGTAAGCAAAAGAGAACTTCAACTCTGGACAGAATGGACAGGTTCAAAGGAATACAAACCACATAAGTGCAGCAGTTTGTCCTTTTGGTATTTGTAATTAAATTATTATTATTTTAATGGTAATTTTACAGCAAAAATATACATACATGTCAGCATATTTTCTAAGAAAACCTGTCCCCAACTTTGGGGTGGTATTTACCTGAGGTATCTGCGATTTGATCTGTTCTCTAGGGTAACGTGATACTGTTTACTGAATAACAGCAAAGAATGAGAGCTTAGTTATCAGACCTAAAAACTTCTATCGGTTTTAATCTTCTAGTTCCTCAGATTTAATAGTCCAAATATCTGCTTTTGTTTTTAATATTTATTTCTTCCTTACCATCTCAACATTATGTAGTCCCAAATAAAAAAGGTCAAAAAGATAACCATAGTAGGGAACTCAGATTTTACTTAATCCAGGACACTAAATAATGAAGCCCAAAGCATATTGATACTTCTCTACTTTGAATATGTTTGGTAATAAATTCTTACTTCTCTTTTGGGCCCATAGATTCACACTTAGCCCGTTTTCTCAGTGGACTAAACATGATACCAGAAATTTGGGGATGATAAAAGAAGACAGAGATGTAGAAATAGAATAGACCTTAAAGATTATCTTGTCAACCATGCTTCATTCATGGAAAAGGAAACTGGAACACGAAGAAGCACATTTAGAGAAAGTCAAAGCCAGGACTGTAACTCAGGCCTCTGACTTGTCTCTGCCTCCCTAAACTATGTATTTAACTGCTGACTATATGACTTTTAGGAAAGTCCTTTATCATTAACTTTAAAATAATAAAAACTTAATAAAGTGAATTTAAAACTACTTTAAAAAATAAAGTTTATACATTTAAAAAACTTAATATACAAGTATTATTAAACATAGGCTAATGACATATTATTTATATGGTGCCTATTACAATTTTAAGCACCGAAGTGCGCACAAAATAGATTGAAATTAGAATAGTGCATCTATTTAATTTCTTGGATGTAGCAATTATTTTATTGTGGCTAATCTGGAGTAGATCGTGATGGGTATGTGAAAGGCCTTTCTAAGAAGTTAGGAGGCAGGAGTGAACTCTCCTTTTCTTCTTTTTCCTCTTTCTTTCTGCCCCCATTCCACTGTCATGGACTCTCTCCCCTCTTCTATCTTTCTTATCATAAGAATATAAGAACATATAAGATTGTTATGTCTTATGCAGAAGAAGGATTTTCCAGATGAGCAGTTCTTCGTGGTGTTTGTGATAAAGCCTGAAGATTATGCTTGTGGAGGATCTTTCTTCACTCAGGGTAAGAGATAGTAAGAAATATTTGACTACTTAGAAAAACCTGACAGAAAGGAATGGAAGGGAAGCCAAAAGCTCACTTTAGGCCCTTCTGGCCATTTCTAGTTCCCACTAAGGGAGGGTTATCAGCAGTCACTTGGCAAGGCAGTCTGAGAGATTCTTCAGAAAAAATAAAGGGAAGAAAATGATAGATCCAAAGATAGTAGTGATACTACAAAATGTCACTTAGTGCATTTCATCTTTTCCAAATCTTCTGCTCCTTCAGACCATGTGAGGTTGGCGCTTTACTCAACAAATATTTGCTGCTACAAAGTAATGATTTTATACTGTAGACCAAGGTTCATTTTCCAAGATCAGTTTGGCAACCAGAGGTAATAGTCACTTATATTTATCAGTAGTCATCGTTTACACAAGAATGTGCAATTCTCGAATCCCGTTGCCAAAATTGTACCTTGCAAAAGAGTAAGAAAGCAAGGTGAGACAACTTATCTCAATGTTGTGTAAGCTCTGAGGCATAGTACCACTGGTTGTGGGTAACTATCTGGTTATCCAGTAACTACCTAGTGAATGGGATAGGCTGCTGATTGAAAACACAGACACCCAGCAGCTGATGAGCCATATGTGATTATCACAGAGGGTGTTTACTGTTGGTTGTAACATGGTTCCCATGGTACTGAGGTTAAATTTCTGCTTGTGTATTCTTTAATCTCTTAATTACATAGCACTAGAGTTTTGCTAATGTCTGATGTTCTTTGGTAAACTACAAGCCCTTTGATAACTGTTTAAGAAAAAAAAAATTTTCATTGGCCTGAAAATGCAAACCAAAAGATGAGGGAGCTTCCTGTTTTTGAGGCTGTTTTCTTCAGGCGTCTGTGGCATATTGGGCCACACAGATATCAGGGGAAGGGTCAAGCCTTTTTCATTTAAGAAGGGAGGCTGCAGTCTTGTTCTTGTCAGTTAGTGCTACCAAAACACACCAAAGTAAAGGCCAAATCGAAAGTTTAACCAAAATGGGTATTAGATGTTTGAAGGTTTGGGGTTAGGTTTCCCTCAGTTCTTGCTAAAAGAAATTTCAGCAACCAGAGTTAATTTTGGACAGTTTTTGAACAACTATTCACTTGAGAGGCCAAGAGCTTAGGATCTGATCCATTTTGTCTTGTTCTTTGCCAGAAAAGAAGAACCAGACCTGGAATCTACAACGAACAAAGAACCTTAAAGTGACCATCGTCCCTTCCATTAAAGGTCAGTATTGGCTCTAGAACTCGGTGGAGAGATTCCTGTGTCAGGAAGTCAGTTACATAATTCAATACTAATAGCATCCTTCTGGAGAAACATCATAAAACAAAAACTAATGTTTACTTTAGAAATAGAATAGAAAATCAAAGCAGTTTGTTAAATCCCTTCCAGAAGGAAAGGGAACTCACTTATGAAGTAGCATACAGGAAGCCCCTTCTCAGCTTCCACTGAGAAGTCACCACTGTGAAAGGCAGCCTTTCGTGGATAATGTCTGGGTGATGTCCAGTGGCTTTGTTGCTTTCAGTGGAGATTCGCAGGACTGAGGAACGGGTATGATGGAGATGAGCCCTTGAAGCTGTCCAGTCTCAAACATGATCCTCTCTTCTTCTGAGGACATCCCGACTAAAGTTCTTTCTCTTCCCTCAGAATCTGTTTTTGTGAAATCCATTCTTCTCAGCTTCCTCATCTTTTTCTCCTTCTATTTGGGATGCCTGCTTATTGCATTTGTTCATTATATCAGGTAAGTCAAGAGTTTCAAGAAAGATTAATCCTCTTTACCTATGTTTGCTTAGTAATTAGAGAATTAGACTTTATAACCATATTGACTGGATTCAAATCTACGTCAGCCACTAACTGTGTGACCTTGGGCAACTTGCTTAACCTCTCTGAGTTTTAGCTTCCTCATCTGTAAAATTAAAGAATAATGTACTTCATAGAATAGTATAATTGCAGCATTTACGTCAATGTTCTGCAAACAGTAAGTGCTGGTAGAGTGTTTATTTTAGCAGGAATAATCTTAACAGAAGTTAGGTATTAATAGCAGGAATAATAAGCTTTGATGCTACATTACCAGGTGTTTCTAACTGTCATAGCATCAATTTTCTCTCAAGGGACATCCAGTAAAATGTCCCTTGAGAGAAAAAAAAAAAGGAGATAATCGTGCTGTAATTTGACCAAGGAGATTTCCCTTCTCAAGAATTTGGAGCCCCTAATAAAACGAGCTACAGTTTGCCTCTCTCAGCAGGCCTGAACTCTGAGAATTCTGTATTTGTTGCGGTCTGTGGGAAACAACTACAAAAGAATGGCAGGAGGTTTACAAAAAACACATGTTCTTTCTCCTCTTGAAAGTGTAAAGAAAACAAAAGCCAGCATAGAGCTTTCAGACTATTGGGCGAGATCTCGCAGCTACTACAGTGATACAGCTATCTCAGTGATACAGGCCTACCTCTGACTCAAAACATAACTCCCTTTTGTGACCTTTATGAAGCTTTTCAGTCGAGAAACTAAGTTCAAAAACCCTGGGATTACCATTGGTCATAGTGGGGACAATCTGAGTACAAAACAATTGAGGAGACTAATGAATTATAAATCAATGAGAAAAACAGAAAATCATGAGTCCATATTGATGAAAGAAGGAAGGACTGACCTAAATACCTGCAGATATACATCCAATTAATTCAACAAAGTTACTAAAATCAGACACACATTAGGCAAAGGAGTCATTAGCAAATATTGACAGCAGAAAGGAGGATTTTGTCTATAGCAGAAGGCCAAAAGCTAACGTAAATGTGGAGAAAGTGCTGGAATTGGAAAATCATCATCTTGCGTAGGTCGAGTTAAGAATCATCAGTGGATACTAAAACTAAGAGGAAAATTGGCTGAGGATCAAGATATTTACATAGCCTTAAAGTATATCCCCACAAATTACTTAGTAGTTATAAGGAGAAAAGTAGTGAAGAATCAGACAATTGACTGGTGATCAAAATTAATATGACCGAGGAAAAAATATGTATATGTGTGCCTCCAGATGTGACATTCTGAGAAAGACACAATATCGCTTATACAGTATTCCAACTAGAAATGCTTATTTCGAATATAATCTTTAAGGAAAAATTAGACAAACTCAAAACGATGATCATTCTATTAAAACATGTAATAAAAGACAAAGAAAGGCTGTGGAAGTGTTCCAGATTGAAGGAAACTAAAGAGAGATGACAACTAAAGACAGTACCTCATCTCAGACTGCATCTCTTACTAGAAGAAAAATATGCTATAAAGGACATTATTGGGTCAATTGACAAAATTGTAATACAGAAAGTAGATCAGAGAAGAGTATCATATCAATGTTAAGTTTGCTGAATTTGACAACTATACTGTAGTTATATAAGAGATTATCTTTATTCTTTGGAAATAATTAGGCATAATAGTTCATGATATGCAGCTTACTTTCAAATGGTACACACACACAGAAAAAGAGAGACAGAATGAAAACAGGGTAATATGCTAACGATAAAGGAATCTAGGTAAAGGGTATACAAATGTTCTATATTCTATTCTTATTCTTACAACTTCTCTGTAAAGTTGAAGTTATTTTCACATTAAAAGTTAAAAACAAAAAACCCTATAGGCAAATATTATACCTGGAAACTATATACATTAATTATCAGCTCAGTTTATCAGGTCATAATCACTAACATTTAGTAAGGACCTGCTCTGTGCAGAGCTGTCTAAACAGATTATCGCATCTAATGCCGTAAAACAATGGATACCAGTATTATCACCATTCAGCAGTTAAGGAAATTGAGGCATAGAAAAGTTAGCAATTTAACCAAGAATTCAGAGCCAGTAAATGAAGGAGCTGGGATTTGAACCCAGGCAGCCTGGTTCCAGTCCTGATCAAGGAGGCTAGACCAAAAGCCTGGCACCCCAGCATGGATGTAATTGTAAAAAGGTCCAAAAAGCTCACAATTTTGACTCAGATGAGCTTCAATGTCATGGAAAAAGAAGTTTGTCTCTTCTGCCTCTCTTAGGAAGACTGTCTCTACTCCCGATGTTTTAGATTTTAGAAAATAGGATTTCATGTCATTAGTTAGCTAGCATGCATAGTCAACATACAAACAGACAAAAAATTAAGTTAATGGGTAGATATCAACCTCTGTAAAGTTGTCATTCAGCCTACTGAAGTGAGCACAGTTTTTCAAAGTTGTGGTATAAGGCTCTGTTGAAACCTCTAGCCTATAAGATTATTTTGTTACAGTCAATGGCACAAGCAGAGATTCTTTCCAAATATAGACAAACTGAAAATAAAAATCTGGAGACATAAGAACCATTTGGCATTTGATATAAGGAAATAGACTGAGGAAAAATGCTAACAGAACTCTTCCTTCATTGAACTAAGCAGAAATAACAAAGTTTTCTACAAAACCAAATGAGGCCAGTCCTAGAGCATAATGCCATTTGTCCAGTGAGTCCCCTGTACCTTGTTATTGATACAGGTGGGATTTTCAACACATGCTATTAGATCAGGATGAAAACACTGGTAAGAGAAATGGCCCCTGCCCTCAGGGAGCTAAGACTCCAAAACGTCTTTATGCTGTATTGGCTTGAACATATGACCAAACACCATTCCCTTCCCATCTCCTAGACCCAATTTATTCAACAAGTATTTATGAAGCCTTCACAATGAATGCGCAGACCCTGGGCCAAGTGCCACACACATATTCTCTCATTCATTCCTCTCAACCACCCTGCCAGACATTGAGTTCAATGATCCTGAGTGCTCGTCCTTCCCTTCATTCTTGTATTAGTCATTATTGCCACAATAACGTTGCATACAGCAATAAATATTTAAGTTTTTTCACAAATCTATGGGTCAGCTGGATGGCTCTGCTAATCTGCACCAGACTCTGAGATCTCAGCTGGGTGTAGTCACAGAATGCAACCAGCTGGCAGGTCATCTAGGAAATGGCTCTTCTAGACTACCCTCAGCTGAACTTGATTTCTCATCCCCCAGCAGGTTAGCCCTGGTTTGTTGAATCTCCAAGAGAGATAACAAAAGAGTGCAAGTCTTCCTTAAGATGTAGGCTCAGAAGTGGCACAGTATCACCTCCCCCTCATTCTATAGATCAAAACAAGTCATGAGACCAGTCTGGATTCAAGAGTTGAAGATATAGAGTCTACCTTTTGATTGAAGAATACAAGATGAGGTATAGCCATTTAGCAATCACTCTAGCATAATCTCATTTACTTTTTTTCTTTGCTCACTGGAGACTGCCTGCCTCCCTTTAGCTTTGTAAATCACTGAACTCCTCTAATGAAAAATTTTATCAACTCTGAAACCTAGGGCAAATGCGAGTAAAGCCTGTTAACATAAAGACACAATCCAAACAACCATCACCATTAATTTTCATCACCTTTAAAAAGAAGCCCTGAGTTCACTAAGATTACAAGATAAAAGACCAATAACAAAAATCAATTGTATTTCTATATACTAGCAATGAACAATTCAAAGATAAATTTGATAAAACAATTCCATTTACAATAGCATTAAAAGTAATAAAATACTTAAGTAATAAAATACTTTTAAGTAAATTTAACCAATTACATATAAGACTTGTACATTGAAAACTACAAAACATCCTAGAAAGAAATTATAGAGGACCTAAATAAATGGAAAGATATCCCATGTCCATGGATTGAAAGACTTAATATTGTTAAGATGGTGTAATAGACAGAATAATGGCCCCCAAAAGATATCCAGGTCCTAATTCCCAGAACCTAGGAATATGTTACTTTACATGGCAAAAGAGATTTTGCCGATGTGATAGAGTTATGGCGTTATCCTTGATCATCTATGTAGGTGTAATGTGATCACAAAGGTCCTTATAAAAAGGAGGCAAAGGGTCAAAGGCAGAAGGAGGAGATGTGATGATGAAAGCAGAGGATGGAGGAATGCACTCTGAAAATAGAGGAAGGGGCTGTGAGTCAAGGAATGCAGAGCACCCCTAGGAGCTAGAAAGGGCAAGGAAATGGATATGGCCATAGAGCCTCCCGAAGGAATACAGCCGCATAAGACTCATGTTGGAATTCTGACATCCAGAACTGTAAGATAATAAATTTGTATTGTCTAAACCACTTAGTTTCTGATAATTTGTTATAGCAGCAGTAAAATGCATGGCAATACTCCCCAAACCAATCTACAGATTCAACACAATCTCTATCAAAGTCCCAGCTGACTTTCTTATAGAAATTGACAAGCTGATCCTAAAATTCATTTAGAAGTGCAAGGAACCCAGAAAAGGTAAAACAATCATGAAAAAAAGAACAAAGCTAGAGGCCTTATGCTTCCTGATATCAAAACTTAATACAAAGCTACAGTAATCAAAACTCTGCCACTAACATAAGGAAAGACATATAAATCAATGGAATAGAATTGAGAGTTCAGAAATCAACCCTTATATTTATTGTCAGTCGATTTTTGACAAGGGTGCTTGCTAAGATAATTCATTGGGGAAAGGATATACTTTTCAACAAATGGTGTTGAGACAACTGGGTATCCACATGAAAAAGAATGAAGTTGTACTCCTTCCTCACACCATATAAACAATTAACTCAAAATGGATCAAAGATATAAACATAAGAACTGAATTTATAAAAGCTCTGAGAAAAACATAGGTGCATGACCTTGGATTAGGCAATAGTTTCTTAGATATGAAACCAAAAGCACATGTAACAAAAGAAAAAAAATAGATAAACTGGATTTTATCAAAGTTAAAACTTTTTGCTTTTAAAAGAAATGATCAAGAAAGTGAAAATACAACACACAAAACTGGAGAAAATGCTTTCAAATCATATATCTAATAAGAGTCTAGTATCCACAGTAAGTATAAAATTCTTATAACCCAATGATAAAAATAAATGTAAAAATGGACAAGGGGTTTGAATAGACATTTCTCCAAAAAAGATATATGAATGGCCAATAAGCATATGAAAAGATGGGATATCTTTTCTTAAAACTGTAATGAGATATCACTTTATATCTATGAGGATAACTGTAATTTAAAAAATTAATGGAAAATGACAGAGTTATAAAGAAATTGGAACCTTCTTTCTATATTGCTAGAGAAAATGTAAAATAATTCCTACTATGAAGCTTCTGTGAGGCTGTTACGAAACCAGTTTGGAAAAAAAGTTAACTATAGACTTACCTAATACCCAGCACTTCTATCCTAGTTATAGACCCAAGAGAATTTAATACACAGATCCACACAAAAATTTAAACACAAATAAATGTTCATAGCAGTGTTATTCATGACAGCCAAAAAATAGAAACAAACAAAATGTCCATCAATAGCAAACAAATAAATGTGATATATCCATACAATGGAATATTATTCACTCATAAAATGACTGAAATATTGATTTATGTACCATATAGATGAACCTTGAAAATATTATGCTAAGTGAAAAAAAGCCAGTCAAAAAAGACCATGTATAATATAATTCCATTTACGTGAAATGTCTAGAATAAGCATATTTATAGGGACTGAAAGTACATTAATGGTTACCAGGGCCTGTGGGGGAGTAGAGAACAGGGAGTGACTTCTAATAGGTTTGAGATTTCTTTAGGATATGAAATGTTCTGGAATTAGATATTAGTAATGGTGTGCAACTTTGTGAACATACTAAAACTCAGTGAATTGTGCACATTAAAGGGTATGTGAATTTCATGGTATGCGAATTATCTGAAAATAAATGAATCTGAGAATAATTGATGAATTTGTGTATGTATGTAATGCCTAGGAGTAGAACTGCTGGATCATATGGTAACTCTATGTTTAACTTTTTGAGGAGCTGCCAAACTGTTTCACTAAATGACTACACTATTTTACAATCCCACCAGCACTATGTCAGAATTCCAGCTTCTCCACATCCAAAGGCCTATTTTTAAGAGATCCTAGCAGACATATCTGCAACAAAGTCTGTGGAGAACAAATGTAAAATCCTGAGATTTTTGCTGTCTTGGGAGCATTTCTATGTACTTCTTTTTTTTTCCTTTGCAGGTTTCAGAGAAAATCCATCAATGGAGGCTTTGGTTCCAATGATGGTAAGAAAAATCCCTGGTTTCACATCAAAATGATGTCACGTATATGGTAACATCCCATCTGGTACTTCTTTTGTCTCTCTACTTTTTGTAATTTTCAGACCCTCCCTTGATTCCTATCCCCTAGAGTAGTCTAATCTGTAGTCTTTCTACAGAAAGCAGAGCTCAGTGAGAACCAATTTTTATAGTTGATAATTACTGACATATGGAGCTCACCCTAAGAACCTTTGCTTGGTTTTTGCAATTATCCACAGCCCATTTGTCAGCCGTTCATCTTTTTTTAAGGTTTAATCTTTTCTAGGATATAAATTATTCATACCTATCTTATCCCAAAGCTGATTTGTGAACAATATTAAAAATTTATAGTGTTAACTCTAATATAGAGTTTACTTTTTCCCAAATTGAGATGCAGGCTTTTTGTTCAAGTATCTAGATAACTGAACTATTTGAAATTAGCAAATATAATAAAGAGTATTAATAACTTTTCAAAATCCAGAGTAATTGATTATCCATCCATTGTAATATGCCCTTTCCTCCACTCAGAGGGTTTGAACAAAGGAATTCGATTGCCTGAATTTTTTATCAAAAAAAATTTTTTAATTAAATGTCTATTTTTTAAATTAAGATATTATTGATATATAACATTGTATAAATTTCAGGTGTACAACATAATGATTTGATATTTGTGTATTTTGTAAAATGATCACCCCCAATAAGTCTAGTTACCATCCACTATCACACATAGGTACAAATTTTTTTCTTGTGATGAGAATTTTAAGATCTCTCTTAGAAACTTTCAAATATACCATACAGTGTTATTAACTATAGTCACCATGTGTATATTAATTACATCCTCAGGTCTTACTTGTTTTAAAACTGGAAGTTTATACCTTTTGTAACTGTTCTCATTTATGAAAAGCTTAAATCAGCATGAGTTACATAGTACTTACAAGCCGTTGGGCATAGAGTGATCATTTGGAAAAAGAATGATGAAGTGAGACTTGATTTTTAAGTCACAAGCAGCAGATGTTTAGTTTTGTGTTTTCTACATTTAAATGAACTCACAGAATCTTAGAAAGACACAAACTGACCCCCTACCCCTCCCAGCAGGAACATTTCTCCCTGTTGCTTCTCCTCTCTTCCTTTGACTTTTGTCTTCCTTAATGTCAGCATGTCTATATTTCTAGCCACCAGCAAATTTATTTTAATAACATTCAATTGCCAGTATGAAAGATTGTAAAAGGACACCTGCTCTACTGTCTTTAAAATGCTAAGTACTATTTTCCCTTTTAATCATAAAATATTTAAATAAATTCTTCTTTTCTCTGGATCTCATCTTTTTCCCTCCAGGGCCCCCAGGTTTTACTCTTATTTTAGGCCTGCTTGAACTTAGAAAGGTGGATTGGTTGGATCCCATTGGTGCTCTGTGAATGGATGGTCTGCTATTTTTATTGTATGAATGAAGTCATTTTATTATTGTATTGATAATTAAAGGAACACCATGTTCATAAGGCTCTCCTGAACAGTACAGCATAAGTGGACAGAGCTGGGACTTGAGCCAGATGATTGTCCAAGATCAAGCTGGCTCTGAAAATTAGCTAAGAGCTAGAGGCACCCTTCAGATCGTAAGAAGAAATGAATACATAACCAAAAGAAAAGGAGGAAAAAAAGAATAATAAAATGCATCGATTAGGATTCATGTGGCTGCAAGTAACAAGAAAATACATCTGAAACGTGCCTAAACTATAGAGACTCCTCTCCCTGGAAGTTGAGCGGAGGGTAGGCTTCAGGATTGTCAGGTGGCTCTTGTCCTTTTACCTGCCATTCCCTTGGCTCTACTTTGTTCCCAGTGCTGGTGATGAGATGGACCAGGGTTATCCTGTCACCTGACAATGTTCAGAGAGAAGGACTTTTTCAGAAACACCCAGCAGCAACTTATTCTTATTTTATTGGCCTAGAGTGGATTGTATGCTTATTATTAAACCAGTCACTCCAAAAGAATAATTTACCTACATATCCATCAAGCCCACTTATAGAATTAGGATGAGGTCATCTTTCTCTAAGACCAGGGTTTCTCAAAACCCACATTAATTGACACTGTAGGCCAGATAATTGTTTGTTAAAGGGGCTGTCCTGTATATTGTAGGATGTTTAACTACATCTCTGACTTTTACCTACTAGAGTCCAGTAATGCACTTCTTCCTTATGACAACTAAAATGTCTGCAGACACTGACAAATGTCACTTTGGGGGCAAAACAGTCCCTTGAACTCCAGTTGAGAATCACTGACTTAAATATATGTGCTGCCAGGCACAGATGAGGATACCTAAACAAAATCCCAACTTAGTTAAGAAGTAGGGAATAAGGGAGGAAATAAGGAACCTTTGTAATGCAGAGAGGCTTCGGAGAAAGATGACAGGACCTCAGAAGTCATACGACCACTAGTGAAGCAAGACTTAGATGATTTAAAAGAAGAGCAGAGAAGACAAGCCTGGCCCAAGAAAAAAAACTAGTTAGCGACTCTTTTAAGCATGTCAGGCAGAGCATCGAGAAGCCAGCTTGGAGCAAAACGGGAGCAAGTGAGGGACCTTATCAGAAAGCTAATGTGAGACATTCAGGGAGCAACCTTTGGAGAAGAGCAGGATTCAGAATGTCATTCTCTCCCAGGAGCCAGGATCTGTGTGACCGGGAGGCTATAAGAAGTTCAGTGGTGCTCAGAGCTACAGGAAATGCCTTGGGGGTTGGTGCCTAGAAAAATACTAGGAACAGTGTCTGAAAAGGAAAGAGAATCCCGCTAGACTTGCCATGGTGTCTGCCCAAACCAAGATGGAGCTAGACATCTGAGGAAGTCAGCCTAATGCTTTCACTGTAGGTATAATTGAGGTGGAAGAGATGGGTCTGGGTCCCTAAAAGGTGAAAAATTTGGAAAAATTGTCGGCGGCTCCTCGGCATTTGTTTTTTGGGGGTTTTTTTGGGGGGGGGTTGGGTTTTTTTTTATTTGTGTGCAGTTCTTTAATTTGTATTTGAAAAATGTCAACATTGGCTCTGACTATACTAAAAAGAGAAAGAACTTCTTTTACATTTGATGGGACAAAGAAGTAGATGAGACTCTGGAACTCAAGTGAAGTGGAAATAGTGTTGGTAAAGAGCTGCTTCAGTCCTTGAAGGGACCTTTTTCCTGTGGTGCGAATGAATGGATACTGTATTCTCCATTCACCACTTAGTAGTTAAGACAGGGGCCTCTGTGGTAATCTGAGGAGTACTAGGAAAGGCTCTGTGCTCTGAAATAATTTCTTCCTCTGGCTCTATCAGTGGAGAAAACCCGCATTTCATATTATTGTTAAAGAGCCTGTACAGAAATTTATTTATCACCTGGGAAGAGAAACAAGTGAAGCGTGCCTTGTAGGTCCCTGGGACCTATGTGCTATCACCACAAACCTAGGGTGCAGCATAAGAGAAGGTTACTTTTTCAAGTGAGAGAGCTTGACAAACCTGACAAGTTTTGTTGATTTAAGAACCAAATGGCCAATCAAATCTTTTCCTGGATAGACCTGTTATTAATCAGCCTCTTAGCAAAGAACAAGGTCCAGAGGGCATAAGGCAAGCTGTGTGCTGAGCTTGGAGGAGTTGAGAAGCACAGGCCATCATCAGGCTCTGGGGCAGTGGGTCTCAAACTCTTGTCCTGACTCTCTACTCTTCTTTTTCCAAAATTCCATAACTTTTCTGACCCCATTTTTTCTTCTAGAGAAATTTTTTTATCCCTCTGCAAAGATTAGTGGTTTTCTTCATTTTTCTCCTCAACTTTTGAAACAAAACATGAAACTGAGGGGAGTATATAGCCAATTGGCATAAAAATGAAATTTCATGGCAGCTAGTTCACCTCATTTCTGACTCTCTCTTTAGCTTCCAGCCTCCTGAGCCCACAGACAAAAGGGGGCAGGACACTTACAAATATGAAGTCCCTGAAAGATCCAAACATGCTCAAAATGAAGTTTTTCCCCCTCATATAGAGCATCTAACACAAAAAGCAAGCATGCAAGCATATCCTTTCTATGTTAGTAAAGTAGACAGATGGCAAGGGGTTCATGCTCAGAGAAAAACATACCAGAACAAGTTAGATAAGCTCATTCACAATCTTATATGTTTGCTTATTTCCAGCCAGAACATCTTGGTCTGTCCTATAAACTAATATTTTTATGTTTAATTCTGCTTTCTAGATACAGTTAAGAATAAATACAGCTGCCTTCTGGGACCACTGATCATACTTGAAGTTTGAGAAAAAATGCTTTGGTTTTTGCATTCTAAGAAGCCTTAGACATAAGAAAAATTAACAGAATGCTGTTATCTCATGTTGGCTAATCTCCTATTTAAATTGTGCCTATAAAAGTCTACGGAGTTCAAATATTTGTCTGTGCTGGCAATTGTATTGCTCATGAAAATCTCGATTTTCTTATCCATCATAGAACCACCAGTGTTGCGGTTGCCTCAGAATAAATAGGGCTAGCAACATCAGAACCTGATTATGCTCAATTATGAGCCAGAGCAGAGTGCAGAAATCAGTGATATATCAAAATCTGAACAGACCTACATAGCTGGCTCTTTCTTTTTAACAAAGCTGTTGCCTAACAAAACAGTGATTGGCTTTGTTTTCTCGCTTGCATTGATTTTAGTTTTTTTCTCTTTTGATTACACGCGCGCGCACGCACACGACATATTGGCTCCCACGAACCATTTCAACCTCCTGCCACAACTAAACTCAAGCATTTTCCTATGCACACTTCTGCTTCCCTTATCACAAGACATGGCTGTAACACCAAAATGCCAAAAATTGGAGGTTTTATGATTTTGGTGTCATTCTTCACTTACTATTTGTAGATTTAATATTTTTAAAAATTAAATCTTAAATAATGAACAGACATTAATGGTTAAAAATAAGGAGCTTAAGCTTGAAAAGAAAAAAATGTGTAATAGACTGAGAGAAATGTAAAAGAAAATATTACTGGGAATGAGACCAATACAGTGGTTTCTTTGAGACTCCCCACAACGAACCAGACAGGAAAAAGACATGAGCATGACCCAATAGGGAATCATTGGCAAGCACAGCAACCAACCTAAAAAGCAAAGGTTGTGCTTAGATACTTCTTTAAAAATATGAGTTTATGATAGGGGAGAGACAAACGAGTCTCAACTTCCTTGTCTCTTTTGAGCACTCCATGAAAGTAAAATGCTTACTCCCAGTTATTCATATTTTGAAGGGAAAATCCTTGTATTTTTTTTTTCAATTAAGTAGGTACATTTTAACTGAGACCAATACAATGAGCCACTATTCATCCACTATCTTATCAATTACTTGATTTCTCAGGGCTTCCCTTTCGTCACCTTTAAAATGGTGATAACCATATAGGGTTGTTGAAAAATTTAAATTCTTATAAAGAACTCAGAAGGGTAAGTTTTCAATAAACATTAGCGAGCAATGGGGATAGTAGTAGCAGTCGCAGTAATCGTAACAGTAGCATTAGTAGTAGTAGCAATAGTAGTGGTGGCGGTAATAATATTAGTACTCATTATAGTCGATAGTAGCAGCAGCAGAGAAACAAGCAGCAACCATATGCTATAACTATGACCAAATCTGTCCTAGGTCAAAAAGAGTCAGTCAAATTGTAGGCAACATCTTCCCATAATACTGTTATTGTGCTCAAAAGGTTTAATCTCTCATACTTAAGAGTCTGAAAATAACCTTTTTATTTGCCTTGAAGTTGGATGAAAAGAATAGATGGTTTTGATTCCATGTTACATATTTATGGATGAGCCAAAGTAAGGAAAGAAATTGAGTCTCTAAGGTCATCAGATTTGTCTCTCATCATCAGGTGAAATATTTTGAACTTGGTATTTAATTATTTTTCTTCACGGAGGAAATGAATGGACATAGAAAAAGTAAAACACATGATAAAGCCTACAAAGTTGCTTTGCAAAACCAAATGTTTTTACTGCCCACCAGTGGGAATGAAATCTGAGAGCCAGAATAAGAGAATTGACTGTGACAAACGATGAATTGTTTGAGGCTTTTGGTTCTTTTACATGTGTGATGCACTGCGGCATTAATGTAAAATATAATGAAACATATTTTCAATGAAGAGATGAAAATATATTTATGTATGTATGTATTTATTTATTTAATGAGAATAGTAAAGAATATTCTCAATTATGTATCTCCACTGAAAATACATTCCCCCCCTGCAATATACAAGAGATTGACAAGTTAACTCACAGACTTTTTTGCCTGTATTGTGGTATAAGCAATCTCACCTCTCAGAAAGATTTCAATAAGAAATTCCCACCAGCCCGACAATAACCCAGATCCAGAGTAAAGCACAGAAGGCAGTGGAAAAACGTTCTTGTGCATCTCCACATGAGTGTGGTTCCTGAAAAATAGTGGCACTAAGTCAGAGTCAGAGAAACTGCCCAGATACCTGCTTATCTGTGGTTTCTGCTCTCTTTATTAAGCATCACCCAACTTTCACAAATAGATAAACTCAATGGGTTAGTGTCTTGCCTAATAACCAATGAGAAGATTGGGAGACATTTTTCTCCAATGCTTGTGGTAGGGTGGTTCCAGATGACACCCCCAGACTCCCAGAAGAATGACTCCTCACCCCCCCCCCCATTATGAGGAGTGCTAACTTGGAAAAGTTTGAGGAACGCTATCTTCACATCTATTTTTCTCTCACAGCCAACAACGATTTGACAACAGATACGCCTATTCTATCTCCTAAATATCCCTCAGAATAACCAATATTCCTCTACATCCTTGGTTTGTGTTGTCATCATTTATTGCTCCAAGGAGTGCAGTAATTTCCTTCCTGTCTACGCTTATTCTGCCTATAGTGAGGGTACTGCTAACTGGTATAAAAAATAAACCTCCAAATTACAGTATTTTAATCATAAAAGTTTATTTCTGGTGTTTCTATTCAGTGGTGGCCTTCCTCACAGTGATTTCAGGACCTGTGCTCCTTTGTTCTTATAATTCTGCAACACCATCAGGCAGGAATCAGAAATTTCTTTTTTCTTTAAAGTGCCAAATAGTTAATACTTCAGGCTTTTCCAGCCATATAGTCTCTGTCACAACTGCTCGATGCTGCCAATCCAATGTAGCCAAAAGCAGCCATAGACATACCCAAATGAGAGGGACTATTTCACGAGATATATATGAATTTATATCATTATATATGAATACCGAAATTTGAATTTAATATAATTTTTACTTCTCGTGAAATATTATTATTCTTGTGATTGTTTTCCCCAACCACTTAAAAATTTATAAACCATTCTTAATTCAAGGACCACACTAAAAGAATGTGGCAAGCTAGATTTGCCCTGCAGGTCATAGTTTGGTGACTCCTGTATTAGAGTGAAAAGAAAATCAAATGTAAAATATTGTAGCCTGATGATTCAAACTGCTAAGAGTTGTGTTCTTTTGTTTTAGAAACTGGACATAAAGTTTGTCTCTTTGCTTTTCTTTTTAACAGGATCTGGAAATATGACGGTATCACATCCCATTGCTGCCAGCACACCTGAAGGGAGCAATTATGGGGCAATAGGTATTTCCTACAATGAGTCCATTCATGGAAGTGTTTCCTAATTCTCCAGAGAATTAGGAGAATTCCTAATAACTGAGAGAGTGGGCAAGGCAGTCATTACATAAGATTGCACTGTCTTTATAAAATAAATTGGTTGGATAACCTGGAATGTTCCTTCTAATTCTAACTTTCTCCACATTTATTATTCTTTCTTGAATCTGCTAGCCTCGAGTAGAATTCCTTGCAATGGTTGCCATCAACACCCAAGACCCCCATGGGGTTTTTTTTTTCATACCCAGCCTGACTTTAGGACATAAAAGGTGTGTCAAAGTCTGATATCAGGGAGCCCAGCCACAAATGACCAGTTGTTTCATTCTCAGGTTTCAGTGGAGTAAGTGTGATCAGAAGATTAAGGCTGTGCTGCAGGTGAACGTGGCTAAAGCCTAACAATCTTTCATTCCGGCTAACTTCGTAATTGAACCTGCTCACTGCCATACTGTCATTCACATAGCAACCCCCAGTGTTCATTAAGTGGCCTGAAAGGAACAGAATTCCTAGCCCTGTCTTCTTAGAGCAGGAGTGCTTTGATGCTTGTACGCACTTCCATGATGCTTATGGGCCTATGAATGATGCACCTTAAAATGTCAGTGTAGAGGAACTTGGAATCCTGTATTCCTGCCCTATTATTATATAACTTTGAGAAGCATGTGGGCTCCGTGCAGGCAACTTATTTCTGTCTCTGCCAGAACAGGGTTTTTTTGAGTTTTTTTTTAACCATCTGAACAGAAGAAATAAAGCAGAAGGTAGCCTCGGCTCATGTGCTCATCAAGCTGCACAAATTCCCATCTGCTCTGGGAAACATTCACAGGAACACAAGGCTTCTTCTCCCTGAGAATATTGTTTTTGTTATGTAATCGTAGATGTGGCATGTGGGGGATTTCCGTATACAAATACTTCATCCATAGCCATGAAAGCTGCTGGATATGTGTGTGTTTACATGTATGTGTGGTAGGTGCCATACATAACTACTTGCATGTGTATGTTTATATATTTATGTTCATATTTTAAAATATGAAAAATGAAATATAGCATATTATTTTTGCCTCTAATAGTTAACAGAGCAGATGTCTGTATATTAATTCATATTCAGCCTTAGAAATAGACAATATAAATATAAAAATAGGAGGAGAAGAAGATTAAAAATCTGTTGAGGACGAATTGAGAGAAAAATCATGTGTCGTGGGTAAGGAGTTAGTTTTTGCCAACACAACATTTTCGAGAATGAGTCAGCATAGTGCTTTTTGCAGAGAAGAATGGGCTCCATGGGTTCTTCTTGGCTTTGGAAGGCAGATGAGTGTTCTCTGTTTCAGATGAGTCAAACTCCAGTCCTGGCAGGCAGATGTCCTCCTCTGATGGTGGGAAGCCATGCCAGTCTGACACAGACAGCTCTGTGGAGGAAAGTGACTTCGATACCATGCCAGACATTGAGAGTGATAAGAATATCATCCGGACCAAGGTACCACTGCCTGGACATACTCTCTAAAAAGGGCAGAAAATTCAAAAGCTGAATACAACTTTAGCAATGCCTTAGTTTCCTTTATTTTTTTCTCTCCCTTTAAGAGAAGTGAAATTTCTCAGAGAGTCTTTTTTTTAACTTAATTTTATTATTAGTTTCATGTACACAGTTAGATATTTATATAGTTTATAAAACAATCCCCCTAATTGCTCTTTCTCTCCTCTAGCTCTACACCTAGCCATTACATACAGCTGACTGCATTCCATATGCCATGCTCCCCATCTCCATGACCATCTATCAACTACTAATTGTACTTCTTTAACCCTTTACCCCTTTCTCCCAGACTCCTAACCCCGCTCCCCTCTGGCCATCACCAGACTGTCCTCTATATTTGTGAGTCTGTTTTTGATTGGTTTGTTCTTTTTGTTCCTTAGCTTCTGCATATAAGTGAAATCATATGGTATTTATCTTTCTGTCTGACTTATTTCATTCAGCACAATAACCTCTAGGTTCATCCATGTCGTTGTGAATGGTAGAATTTCATCCATTTAATGACTGAGTAATATTTCATTGTACATATGAACCATAACTTCTTTATCCAATCATCTGTTGATGGACATGTAGGTTGTTTCGATATCTTGGCTATTGTAAATTGTGCTGCCATGAACACAGGGTGCATAGATCTTTATGAATTATTGGTTTGGTTTTCTTCGTATAAATACCCAGAAGTGCAATTGCTAGGTCAAAAGATATCCATTTTTAATTTTTTGAGAAACCTCCATACTGTTTTCCATAGTGGCTGTACCAATTTGCAATCCCACCAACAAAGTATGAGGGTTCTCTTTTCTCCACATCCTCACTAACACTTGTTGTTCCCCAGAGGGCTTTTTAGATAAAACATAACTACACACTAAGAGCAATACCCTAATTGGCATTTTTTTCTGGAAGAAGAAAATGAGAGCGTTAAAGAGAACAGTGTTAAAACACTCTCAGGGTTTGAAGTGGCTCCTGCGGACATTAAAAGAGGAAAGGATCCAACCAGATGGAAGAAAAGATTCATTGAGGGGTGTACCTAGAAAGACCTTCTGGTTCTTTAGATATCATCCTTCAAAAGTAAAGCTTGTTTCTTTCTGGCATATATTTTTTATATTGTGTTCATATCCAGTAAAAGATATGAAAGTGAATTGCATGGTTTCAATTTTATAATTTAGGAACCACACAGTGGGCATCGCTGAAAACTGGGAAACCAGTTCTTGAGCTATAAGAAATATTCGACACCTAATAGTTTTCCCACATCAGCCAATCTTTAATATTCCAAAGGAAATACTAGGATTTTCATTAAGGTATCCTGGGAAAAGCAAAATTAAAAGAAAAGTCTTGTTAAATAATGTTAATCTCTAGTGAGAGATGGAATTGAAATTTGTAAAGCTCTCTTTTGTCTCTTATGCAAAAAAAGCAAGTACAGTTGTGCATTCTCTTTTTCTTTGTCATCGCAGATGTTCCTTTATCTGTCAGATCTGTCCAGGAAGGACCGGAGAATTGTCAGCAAAAAATATAAGATTTATTTTTGGTGAGTAGATGACCAGCAGGACCATAGTTATCTTTAGTAAAATTAAAGTTTTCTTTGTATAATTCAGTCACTGATGTCACAAGTTTCAGTGTTTAATGAGGTAGAGGTATAGATGTTTCAAGGATGCATTTCATATTTCATAGGAAAAAACAAAAATAAACTACAAAAGGTAACCAACCCTAAATGTAATAAATACAAAGAAAAATAAGAATGGTAGTAGAACCCCATGTGTTTAGGGAGTACACTGAATCCTCTTCTAGAAGGATAACGTAATGATGACATTAGTGTAACTACCTTCCCTGAGGCACACTAAACTACAGCCACTCCCTCTTTTCCTCACCAGGTCCTGCTCTTGGAAGAAGCAGTGATTTCAGGGACTAGGTGCTTGGAGCACCTCAGAGTAGCAGGAAACTATCCTAAGAGGAGATGATACCACCAGCCAATGATAAATAGACCTGCGATAGTCAAACACACAGATGCAGCCTCCCTTCAAGCTGAGAGTCTGAGTTGCCTGGCAGGGACCCCTCCCTCCTCTCAGAAACCCTAAGCTGACACTGTGACAGCCCTTCCCATTCTTTTCTCTGGAAGGATGCCCTTTAATTGGATACAGATAGTAGAGGAAAACAAGAAACAATGGGGACCACATGGAATTTCATAGTGGGACCATCATTTTGGAACTACGAGGTATCTAAGAGAGTCACATCCCTTCATGTGATCCATCTCTCAATACTTAACACTCTGATCGCTTTTAATCTAGCAGCATCTTTAAGAGATAGGCTCTCATTAGTAATTTAGTTAAACCAGAGCAAGTATTATTTACACTGTTTTACAAATGACTGGAGAAACAGAAACCACATAATGTTTCTAATTGCTTTTGCAAGTTGACTAGGGAGTCATGGGGTGGAAGCATTCTTTTTTTAAAAAATGAGCAAAGATTCCATTGTTAATTTGGAAATAACTATTTCTTGTCCTTTCTGCCTGCATAGGAACATTATCACTATCGCTGTGTTTTATGCACTACCTGTGATCCAGCTGGTCATCACCTACCAAACAGTAAGTGCTGCCCTGAACCCCAGAATCCAAGCTTCACACTGCAGGGAGTTGTGACTTACAGAGAAAGGTATAACTTGGGATAGGTCCAAGAATTGATTTCGCACTTGGGTTCCAATTGGACTTCTCCATTGCTTTATCGTTGACTGACCTTTAAATCTAGTTCCCAATTGTTTTATCACAGAGGGACCTGGAACCTCTTGAATTATTTTGTCTACCAATCTGAAATTATTACCTTGCACTCGTTTATTCATAGTACCTATCAATTGTGTCTATTATTTACCAGTCTGAACTTTTGAACATTATGGAGTAATGAGTAAATAAAGTTCCAGACCAAAACAAGGAAATCTGATGTCTAATTTAGCCTGTGCCCTCTCATTAAGGGGAAATATTTTTTTGTAAAAGTAAAAACAGCTTCACAAAGGTAATAAAATATTAAAATTTTAAAAACCTAAAATACAAACTAGAATAAAGAAAAAATAGTAGTCAAAACAGCTTGAGAATCCTCACCACTCCCTGACCCTAGGGTCCAAGTCACTTAAGTGACCTTCTCTAAGATTTATTTTATATGTGGAAGCCCATTTAGAACAGCATGAGGCTGAAAGTATTTCTAATGCAGTGGCTTTCAAACTTTGCTATGCATTACAATCATCTGGGGAATTTTTTAAAATCCCAGTATCCAAGCTGTACCCCATAGCAGTTAGATCAGATTCTCTGAGAGTGAAACCAGGCATCGGTATTGATCAAACTCCCAATGATTCCAAGGTACAACCATGTTTGAAAGCCAATAATCTAATAATATTTAGCCAATTCCATACTTATTACACGATGAGGAAAAGGACTCTATGAGGTTTGAGAGCCACAGTTTATAATCTAAATATTCTCTGAATACTTTGGGGCCTTGTCAGAAGATATGGATTGTTCCATGGTCTAGGAAGGTTTCTAATGATAGAGATGGTCATAAATATGGAAAACTGAACACCCATGTTTTCATGTCTACCTGCATGTGTATCATTCTCATGCAGAGGATGGGACAGCTCCATATCCTCCTAGCATTCATCTAGAAAATAGGATGTATCATGACAGTCCTAATAGGCAGGTTCCAATGTCAGCATCCTTTCATACTCCTTTTATCATGAGAACAAAGGAAACTTAGTTGAATTCTATCTTGAAACCATTTAATGGAAGACACAGAATATTTCAATTCAAAGCAAGATGGTAGAATTTAAAGGAAATGTGCCTATGCTGTGTAAAGGTAGCAGATAATGACTCAGCCCTGTTGAGGTGCTCTGTAAATTACTGACAGTGTGTATCACTGTGAGCAGTGTCTGCTTTGTGTGATTTCAGGCTGAGCTCAAGGAATGGAGAAAAACTGCATCTCCTCTTCTCGCTCTTGATTTTGCAGGTGGTAAATGTCACTGGCAACCAAGACATCTGCTACTACAACTTCCTCTGTGCTCACCCCTTGGGTGTCCTGAGGTAAGTGCAGTCCTCTTGTCTCCCGTGCAGCGTTTAGAGATGCCTTTCTGTGTAATGTTGTGATATCTGTTTTTAAAAATACTAAAAACATCTGTGGAAAACTACCCCAGTCAAGGATAAAGAGGAATAAAATCAAGAAGTTGAGATCAGGTGTGCTTTTTTCATTCCTGCATAAGGCCTCAGGGAACATTCTTAAGAATAATCTGCTGAGAAGAGGGCAGGGCTGTTTTTTAAAACATCAGGTCCCTAGCTGTAATGGCATTCATCCATGGGTATGAGCTGCTAGTACATTCAATCCGTTAAACAATCTCATGTGAAAGATAGTATTATTATTAACATCCCCCTTTTTAGATGAAGACACTAAGGTTTAGAAAAGTAAGGCCTTGCTGAAGGTCCCTCAGCTGTCAGTGATATTCGAACTTGAACCCATGCTCGCTGCCTCCAAGACCATGCTATAGTCACCAGAACATGGTACAGTGGAAAGAGCATTTGTCTGAGTGTTGGGAGCCTGGCTTCTTGTTTCAGAACTGAACTAGCCTCAGTTTTCTGAATGAAAGCCAGTGGCTATAACCCGCTGACAGTTATCCTGAAATTCATAGTTACAGAGCTGAGCACTGACACAATAATAAGAAATAAGAAAAGTACTACTAATGAGCACCAGTACAGTACAGGAACTATACTTCCAACTTCCATCTATAAGACTTCCCTCTCACCGTGTAGCTGAAACACTTGGCCAAACTACTCACCTTTGGAGTGGCCTTCTCAGGATTTATTCCATGCCAGTGCCATTGGGACCCCAGAGAATTGGGAAAGTTAGAGAAGAGAAGTGGGCATCCTGAGAAGGAACAAACACATTTCACAGGCTAAGTACTCAAAAATGAAAGGTTAAAGATGCTCTCTGATGATTCTCCAGTCTCAAAATCTTATGAAAAGTTTAGTGGTGGAAAACATGGAATGCTGAGTTCTTTCACTAATTTGTGAATTCATTCTCTGAATCTCTTTGATTGCCTGACTCTCATGGTTTCTCTCTCGCCCCTTTAGTGCATTCAACAACATTCTCAGTAACCTCGGCCATGTGCTCCTGGGCTTCCTCTTCCTTCTGGTAGTCTTGCGCCGGGACATTCTCCATCGAAGAGCCCTGGAAGCCAAGGACATCTTTGCCATGGTGAGAAGAAGGTGGATAAATCGGAAGTGGGAGCTGGGAGGGGTTATGATTCCAAACAGGATCCACAAAGAAGAGGGACATCTGGCTTGATGGTGTGATGATGGACTATGATGCTTGAGGCCAGAAGCTTGGGCATCCAGATTCCGTGGCTGTCACTCTCTGGTATCTTTCTATTGACCATGCTGTCTCCTTTTTCAGGAGTATGGGATTCCCAAACACTTTGGTCTCTTCTATGCTATGGGCATTGCATTGATGATGGAAGGAGTACTCAGTGCCTGTTACCATGTCTGCCCTAATTACTCCAACTTCCAATTCGGTAATTAGAATTTATGTCAACTACACAGATTTGAGTTATAGGAGTCTTGTCCTGGGATCCTCCCAAAAATGCCAAGGTTATACTTGCAAGAATTAAGTGACATTTTACATGAGCTGAATGATCTGAGGACACCTCATCCGAGGGTATGTTTTCTACATATTGTACCATTTTTCCTCTCTGACCTCCTTTCAGACTAGAAAACTCTCAACACTGAATGATGACCTCATGGCTAGATCTGCACCTGGGCCATGGGGTAAGCATTGAGCAGCAAGTCGGATAGAATTCACCAACAACATCTGTATAGGTCCTTCAGTGTTATTTGGCCTAATTTAGCAGTTAGACTGCTTTGAGATGAAATTAACAAAAAAGCCGATTCAAATTGGATTAAATAATAACAACATTTATCAGCTTACCATCTGAAACTCCAGAGGTAGAAAGGACTTATGGTTGGTTTATCTGGTGGCTCTGGCTCCACTTCTCACATCCCTTCCTTAAGCCTAGCCTGCATGTTGCTTTTATGCTCAGGCTATCAGGGAACATATGGTGGCAAATATGGCCACTGCAGGTTCTGGCTTCCTATCTCCAAACAACAATGTCTGGAAGACACAGCAAGCTGGCTTCCAACAGCCTTCATTTAAGAGCAAGGAAATTTCTTTTCCAAACTCCCCCAGATAATGTCCCCTCATACCTCAATAGCATAAACAGTCATGAGCCCATTCCAGAATCATTGCCACGTGCTGGTTAGCTCAAGCCGAGATTGCTACACCAATTGCAGTGGCAAAGGAGATGGTATTACTTCTAGACCAGGGGTCTCCAACCCCCAGGCCGCAGACCAGTACCCATAAGTGACCTGTTAGGAACTGGGTCGCACAGCAGCAGGTGAGCGGTGGGCAAGTGAGTGAAGCTTCATCTGTATTTATAGCCTCTCCCTAGTGATAGTAGCATTACCACCTCAGCTCCACCTCAGATCATTAGACATTAGATTCTTATCAGAGCACTGGTCTCTGGCACCAAAAAGGTTGGGGACCACTGCTTTGGACCAGTGAGACCCATCCCTAGAACCAGGGGTGGAGCTAAACTTCTGGAAGCAAATTGGCAGGAAAGGTGTGTGTTTCTGAATTGAAAACAGGACGAAGACATCTGAGTTAGTACCGAGATGCTGTCAGGAAGGAAGAAGGGAAGAGCCGACTCTGATAGTCGGCAGCTCATACTGTCCTCCTCACTCAAGTATAAGGATTTTTAAAACAGTCATTTTTATGTTTGTGCTCTAGCCTCTGCCTGTTAACTCAGAACACCACAGAAATTCTGTCATATTTTAATATTTTAAAATTAGAAAACAGTTTTAATAAAGATATTTGTAGAGAACAATATTATTCACCACTCCATATACAAATGCCAATATTTAAAAATACTTGCCTTAAATCTACTTTTTAAGAAATAAAACATCATATAATGTTGAGGTCCTGTTTTGAACTGCTTTCCAAATTTATTCCCCTCTTTCCTTCCCAAAAAGAAATAATAATCATTTCATAATCATAATCATAGGAATCAAATGAATAATTATGGTGATTAACTATGATTAATTTGGTATTTATCCTTCCAGTTTATTTTTATAGTTTTACTACATTCGTAGAAAATTAATATTAATTTATCACTCTGTATTCTGCAACCTTCTTTTTTCATCCAGTAATATGTTTTTAAGATTTATCAGTATTGAATCAAGGACAGTTCATTTATTTTTAAGGACTGTCATATTCTGTACTAAAAATTTACCACATTTATCAACGTTTCTATTGAACAACATTTAGATGTTGCCAATATTTTGCTATTACAGACAGTGCTGCAGTGAATATCCTTATGTATGGCTCTTGTACATGTGAAAGAGGTTCCCTAGGATACCTAGAAGTAGAATTTGGGGGTCACCTGCAATGGAAGATATGCATCTTCTTCTGTTTTACCAAAAACTGACAAGTTTCTCTCTGGAGTATTAATTCCCACTCCTGCTAGCTGTGTGAGAGTTCCCGTTGCCCCACATCATCACTAGCATGTGTTATTGTCGGACATTTAAATTCTTAATTTTTTAGTAACATGGGGCATTGCATCGTTTTAATTGCATTTCTGTAACTCGCATGCAGCTAAACCATGTTCAATTTCTAGCTGTTTTCCACCCCTAGGCTATAGAGCTATATAAGAGCAGTAATCAATGTGGTTATAT